>NW_015505408.1:1048176-1061964 GCF_001515645.1 Sinocyclocheilus grahami
CTTTTTCAACTTTAGTTAGTCTGTAATGTTGCTGTTTGAAAATAAAAAATATCTGCAAAGTTACAAAGTTCAAAGTCTACTTCAAAAGGAGATATTTTATTCAACAGAAATCTTTTCAAAAACTACAACGAACGACTCGTTTGGACTACAACGCATATTTTCCGGGATTTGTGATATCACAAATATCGACGAATGGGAGGAGACCTGGTTGAGCTGCACTAGAGAATGCAACGAGTGTTATCACTATGTCGGAGACACGCTAGCTTTCCCAAGTCAGACAAACTTAGAGTGGTTACAATCATCCGGGTTTAAATAGCGCTCAAATTGATTTGATTTTGATGCAATATTTACACTGAAGCTCGCAGGCAAGCAAGCTTTTTTTAAAAAAATAAAAATCAATTAATTGGAGATGCTTTTGATTATTAAAATTTAATGGAATCCAGAAAATAATGGAAAACAGAATTTGGTAAAGATAAAACTGTAAAACTCAATTAATTAGACAGGCTTTTTGATTAATACAATTTAATTTAACCATTAAAACAGAGTATAGAAAAATGAAAATGAAAAAAACGAATTTGGAAATAAAACGGATTTCATAGGGCCCTATAATTATAATTAAAAAAATGCTGTGGTAATAAAAATGGATGTAAATGAACAATAGCCTTTAAAATTCCTTAAAATACATCTATGACAGCAATGATAATTAGTTCAAATAAAGTATCAAAAGCAAGAAATCCTATGGTTTTATTGAACAAAACTGTTAAAATACATAATGTATTATAAACAATAGAGCTAATGTACATTACGCATTACAACAAAGGCCTGCAGAGGGCGCCAATGGCCTGACGATTGTTTTTACACATTAGGGCTTTTCGCACCACCTTAGTTCCAGAACTAAATATACAGTACTAAAGTACTGGGACGATTTTGCACGAACTATTTCCCAGTACCATTTAAAGGGTTGCATTCACACCAACAGTGTGTACTAAGAAGTGACGTAAGCCGGTCAACAGCGACGTCATTTGCGCGCTGCGTTAAACAACAGAAACAAAGAACAACGTTAACAACAGGAGGATGGAGGATGCTGTGATCGGAGCTGTGTGTTTGTTGTGTCTCGCGGGTTTCACAATAATGGACATGGAAAGTCGACGTATATGTAAAAAGATTGAAAGAACGGAAAGGAGGACTAAGAACCTCCAACAACAACCGGCAGTGCTACATTAGCTACAAGTGCCTGCACTTCAGCGTCCGTCCATCTATCGCTGTTCTCCATACTTGCGAAATAAGTTGACACAATGTTTACAGTATGTTTACACAGCGTTTTAAATCATGGCGGGTGAGGGCATTTTCATACGCGTTTGGCCAATCAATGTCTAAACCCAAACTCACAACAACATGCAGAGATGGAGGTTGAGACGCTCCACACATGTAAATGATAACAGTTCCTGTGGAACAGCATTTACTGTGAACTGAGCCACTGTGAGACGCACGTACGTAACCTACACGCATGTAAATAATTAAAGCGCATATACTGTATTAGAACTGCATCGCATATAACTATTTAATTAAATCGTAGCGTTTGTGAATTCCCAATTATGCTTAATTATGATTTTTTTTAAAATGGGTTTAATATATCATGCAGCCTTGGAAAACAGTCTAATAATGTGTTTTATGGATTCTCATCCGTAAAATGCGCCACTTCCGGTATTTTGCCGGTTAGTCGACGCAAGCAAAATGAAGTCGAGGATTTTTAAAAATTGAACAGTCGAATAAAAAAAACGACGAATCGCGACAGCCCTACTTTAAAACAACTGATTAAACCAATTAATGTGACATTTCTCAATAATTGGCACTGGCAAAGCAAACAAAACTAATCAACCACAGTTCGTATATACATTCCTAAAAAAAAAAAAAAAACGAACAAGTGACTCATCCAGAACCATAGCACCACATATCCAGCTCATGATGAAATAACCCTACCAATCCTTCAGTCATTGATAAACCAAATCAGTCACATAATAAAATACACTGCCTCAACTGGACTATACTTCTGTGAATGTCAGCTACAGCCAATTAGAACATACCTGATGTCTAACACACAGCTAAGAAGAGCAGTTCAGTTATGAAAAAGTGCTAAGATTCACCACTGGCTCATCAATAAAGATTTAGCATAATAAAGCAGCTTCCACATCAAGATCACAGTTAAAGAAGACATTACAGAATAGCACTTGCAGAAATTAAACAAGCCACAATGGAACCAATAAAGTGTGATTGGCACATTGGAAATACATTACATTTCCTATGAGTAAAGTGGAAACAATGTCCTAGTTCTAGCTGTGGTGCTCTGCTGCAATCTGTGATCAATTACAGTGGGAAAGAAATCGAGTTCACCCAATGGAGGAAACTGGACATCTCCAACCAGTGCTTGACTTTCTCGCCCTCCAGATGGAAAATAAAAACAATCAGCAAGGACCCAGCCCTCGATGACGATCATTTCTCTCTCGTTTCCCATCCTACAATAAATCTATCCATTCCTACTCATGGAGCAACAATGCAGATCTATCTGAAAGAGGCTAAACGAACAGCATCAAATGGAAAGAGTGAAGGCATTTTGCTGAGAAACTCTGAAAGGAAGGGAGATTTCTTAAGCAGATGTCTTTTGTCGACTAGCTGGAAAGAATCTGAGCAGGCTAGTGGGACGTAACTCTTTCAGAGGAACAATTTGTCAGGCTGCCTTTTTGACCTCAAACAGCAAGTAAAAGCCTTGACCGCAAACACGTACAAGCAGTCCCTCGAATGCATCTTCTAATAAACAGAAGAGCGCACAGACAAATGCCGCTAACCCCAAACACGCATCTCCACTGGCCTGGCTGGGCTCCAGAGGCAAGAGCTCAACAACTAGACGCGTGTGGCTTCTATAAATACATCCACAAGTTGGATGTGAACATGCGACTGGGTCGAGAGCTTGGCCAAGGAGCTCTACCGCCGTCATGGGACACAGCTGATGTTTGCTGAACAGGCCAAGCGGATGAGAAAAATGGGAGCAGAGCGAACAGAGATCGGACAATAGGCTTGTGCAACAGCAAATAAGTCATATAAAATAAGTAGATAATTTCTGCAGGACTAGCAACATCAACTTGTGACAAAAATGAATTCATCTGAATAAATAATGTGGGCTGGGAAAAATATATATTTAAGGGGTCCTATTATGCTGTTTTAAGAAGTCTTGATTCTGTTTTGGGGGTGTACTAGAACATGTTCTCATGCTTGGTGGTTCGAAAAACGCATTATTTTTCACATAATTTACTTTATTACAATATCTTTCTCCCCAGCCCTGGCACAAACAGCTCGATTAGCTTCGGATTTGATGAAGGCCCGCCTTCCGAAAAACGAAATGTGTTGTGATTGGTTAACTGTCCCAGTGCGTTGTGATAGGCGAACAGCTTAAATGGTGTTTCAGTACTGCCACGCCCCTTGCCAAAGCAGCAAGTTCCGTCTGCTCCGGTTTAGTTAAGGATGGCATCAATATTGCCATATCAATATGAGCCGGTTTCAGACCCCAAGAATATTGAGCAAGAGGATTGCGCAGAACCTTTGCACACACTGATATGGACGGACATGGCGAAAACTTGAGGCTACAGCAGCTATTCTTCGTTTTCTCTGATGCACTAACACTGCAGCAGCACTTCTTCGTCGTCGTCTTGTCTGATGCACTCAACCAAGTGTTCTAATCATGACCTCGCCCCTCCCCACTCCCCAACCATTTGAATTTCCTTAGGCGGGAATTATTTTAATGATATTCTAATGTGCCCCTTTGTGACATCACTAAACCCCGGAAAACAATGCTGTAGTCCAAACGAGCCATTCGTTGGTAGTTCTTGAAAAGGGATTTTTTTGAAAACGAAATATAACTTTGAGAGTTGTAACGTTGTAGATCTTTTTTATGCCCAAACATACACACTACACACTGACATTGACACTGCTTAAAAGGAACCCCTTTAAATATTTCCATTTACATACTTCCCTTTTTACATATACATTTTTCTACATTATTTACATATACATACATGTGTGTTTGTGTGTGTGTGAATGCATGTGTGTGTACATATACACATACACCCAGCATGTCATGGCACCTTTAATTAATCATTAAAAAAATAAAAAGTACATTTTAAAACAATGAGTGTATTATATGTATTAAATTATGTAAATAAATTAATTTATAATATTTTATACGTGTGAATTAATAATAAATATATTTTAAATTGTATAAATTTTATAAATATTATATGTATATAATAAAGTATATCTATATATTAGTATATTAATAATAAACATATTATATAAGTATATTAATATATTTATAATACGAACAGTATATATACACACACGATACACATATATATATATATATATATATATATATAAAATATCAAATTTCAATGTATGATTTAAAAATACATATTATAATAAAACAACATAAAAACAGCAAATTTCAATATGTAAGTGTATTATATGTATTCAATTCTATATATAAATATATGAGTGCATGCATACACAAATAAGTTAATTTATACATTTACATAATTACATAATTGCATAACATAATATTTTAATGCATATTACAAATGTGCTTTTATTAATGTACTTTATAATAAAATATAATAATAAATATTAATAAATTTCCAAAATAATAATACAGGCCATTTAATAACAGTTTTTTTGGGGGGGCCACTAGCTGATCCGATTAACGGACTAGTCAATTATTAAACAAGCAGTCAACAATCCCTGAGCCATCCCTAACACAGAGGGGTTAGAGTAAAGAAATAAGGTTCAGTCATTAATGCGTCTAGCCACAGGGTGGATTTAGAGACACTGTCTGCCAGCAGCTGAGACTCAAGGTGTGTGGTCCCTCATCCCTGCCAATGTTTATGGAGCTCTCTGCCATTTCCTTGTGCTCGCATTAAACGTAAGCGTTATTCAGCGAGCAGTTCCACGTTAAACAAGGAGAGCCGTAAATATATTTTAAAGCCCCAAAAACGGCAGATGCCCACAGCACACACCTTGTTTCCACGCGAGTTGGTTTAACAGGTCCTGCCAGCAACGGAGGCCGCGGGGAAGCGTTCGGCGCGAGAGCCATCTGCTTCACGGATGCCTTCCGTTAAACGATTTTTATAGCCAGTGATCCATACACGGTCAAACATCGCATTCATATGGTGGTAGGAAATCCCCTCCGTCAACAAGACCATCAATATCCCTCTTCATTAATATAATAAACACCAGACGTGCCGAGCATCAGATTACTAACTACACGACCGCTTGGCTCTGAACCCAGGATGGCAGTTCAATACCGGTACGCTATGGAGCCTTTTAACTAAATTAAGAGAATGCAGGTGAACTGTCAAGTTGGTGCACTTGGCTGGCATATACCTAGATGTCAATGTAATAAAAGCTGTCTGGATTTGGTGACACTCAGACTAATGCTGTAGAAACGGAGCAGATGGAGGCAGATGAGACCCGCGAGACCCCTACGGTGCCTGCGCTCATCTCTCTTCTCAAGACAGTCTGCTATTCGTGCAGCATCACCAAAATCCAATCAAAAATCATTAACTGCCCGGGGCACAGTGAATCACAGACAAAATGTAATTGAGGCCTTTGGGCAATAAAAAAATAAAAACCTTTTTTTTGTAAGCTATCGTTAAATCTGATGAACAATGTGGGAATCACTGCCATCACATTTGAAAAGAATACTGTGTGTTAAAGCAGTGCAAATTTAGATTTATTGATATAATATTGTAGTTTTTGTTAATATTTTGAATTAGATTTAATTTTTATATTTTTGTCATTTTGTTTCATGTTTTTAATAATTTTTTAAAAATGTTTACATAGTTTATAGAATTTTTTAGTCTATATCCAATAAAAAAAATTTTTTGAGTAATTTTAGTACTTTAAAGGGGTCCTAGTATGCTCTTTTTCAAAGTCTTGATTTTGTTTTGGGGGTGTACTAGAACAGGCTCTCATACTAGGTTGTTCGAAAAACATTTTTCACATATTTTACATTATTACAACACCTCTCTCCCCAGTCTAGAATGAACGGCTCGAACCGTTCCTGAATCAAATGAAGGCCCGCCTTCTGAAATACAAAATGTGCTATAATTGGTTAGCTGGGCCGGTGTGTGTTGTGATTGGTTAGCTGGGCCGGTGTGTGCTGTGATTGGTTAGCTGGGCCGGTGTGTGCTGTGATTGGTTAGCTGGGCCGGTGTGTGCTGTGATTGGTTAGCTGGGCCAGTGTGTGCTGTGATTGGTTAGCTGGGCCAGTGTGTGTTGTGATTGGCAGCACTCGGCGCCTGGTCGGTAAATGTCACGCCCCTTACCATAGCCGCCTGCGAGCTTCAGTGTAAATATTGCATCAAAATCAAATAAATTTGAGCGCGACTTAAACCCGGATGATTGTAACCACTCTAAGTTTGTCTGCCTTAGGAAAGCTAGCGTGTCTCCGACATAGTGATAACACTCGTTGCATTCTCTAGTGCAGCTCAACCAGGTCTCGTCCCATTCGTCGATATTTGTGATATCACAAATCCTGGAAAATATGCGTTGTAGTCCAAACGAGTCGTTCGTTGTAGTTTTTGAAAAGTGATTTCTGTTCAATAAAATCTCCTTTTGAAGTAGACTTTGAACTTTGTAACTTTGCAGATCTTTTTTATGCTCAAACAGCAACATTACAGACTAACTAAAGTTGAAAAAGAGAAAAAGCATAATAGGACCCCTTTTAAGGTAAACTAACTGAAAATAATTTTTGTAAAAAAAAATTATTTCATTTTAAGCTATAATAACACTGGGTTAAATACAATTTGAGTATCACTTGACAACCACAGAAAATAATGTTATAAAAACTAAACTAAGTAAAACAACATTAAAAAGACATTTATGTGCATTTACACATTTTTGTTCATTTTTACAAACTAAGTTTTCTGTAAATTATTTTTCAATTATTTTCTGTGATTTCATTTGGAATATTCTGAAAAAACAAAAGGCTTTGCCTACATGGCAAAAAAAAGCACAGAGCATCATTGTGACGTGTGGAGAGATAATACGTGTAAATACGCAATGTGCATTTGCTAAATAACCGAGAAAATAATCACAAATAAAGGAAATGATACAACCACGGAACAAAAACCAGCATAAAAGCCCAGATCTGATTCCCGTCATACAACATTTGGCCACTAACAGTCAAACTAACAGCCCACATGTCATTTCCTCTGAACAAGCACAGGCAAATGTTGTTTTGGGCAAGTGAATCAGTGGAATCAGCAGCTGTAAGCCTCAGCTCTCAAGAGATTATATCACATTATGTGCATGTTTTTATAAGTGATAGATCTAGTAATCATGAGTTACCTTAAAGAATATCTCACCAGGTTGAGGGAAGCATTGATAGAAGCTTTTTCCGAGATTAAACCACGAAAAATATTAAATAATCTTTAAACAGTACTTACTCTGAACGCCGCCGAGCTTCCATGCCATCTGGTAAGAAGAGCTTGATGGTCGACACTATACAGCCATGAGTGACTAAAACAACAAGAGAAACAAATTAAGGATGTATGACAACAGTGGTTACACAAAATAGTAGGGATGCACCGATATGAAAATTTTGGCCGATACCGATAACAGAAAAAATGAGCCGATATGGGCCGATACCGATATGGTGGCCGATATATCGTGCATCCCTACAAAATAGCATTATTTTCATAACAAGAAGAATTTAAACAAAGCTACAGGTTATCCTAAGCATAAACAGGTCATAAAAATGTACTAATATGAGGCTGTCTAAGATGCCTTGATCATCAAAAATATCCAGAGACTGATAAGAATTCCTGACGTTCTGATGAGACGCAACCAACTTGTGCCACAACAACGCAAAGACTTAAATGCACAACACTCAAATGTGACCGGAACCAAGTTTCCAAAGAAACTGGAACCTAATTTCAATACCTCACCAGTTAAAATACAGGTCTTCATGTTCATGTGTACTTTTGTTTTGTTATGAAGTAATGTTTGCTTTCATTCGTTCTAAAGGGTAAGTTACTTTGCATTTGTATCTGATTGTGAAAGCGTCCCATTGCATGTATTTGAGTTACGACACATCCAGAGCAGCAACCAGCCAGCGCTCTTGGGTTTCAAAAGCCATCTCTGCATTACAGTATCAAGTGTAGTATGTAACGGCTGCATTTGTGTAAAAGTGATTCTAGACCTATAACACAAAAAATGTAAACATGCAATTGTGTCCTATATTACAATAACAAAAAAAACCAGGGTCCCAAATTAACACTCATCAGCACCAAAAATATTAACAAATGGTTTATGACATTATGTAAGTGACATTATTTTATAAATATACATATATAAAAATCATTTTATATATATTTATTTATAAACAATTATTATATATTTAAGATTTTATACATTTATATATTTAAGATTTATTAAATATAATATTTAAATATATTTTTTTAAATAATTTAATTTATAAAAAATAGTATATTTATATTAAATATTCAATATATTGTGTATTTTTTATAATTATAAAGTGGTTAAAATACAATATTTAATATTATGTATGAATAAAATATATTGTAGTACATATCATACATAACATATTAAATATATATATTGATTTAAAAAAAATAAAAAGTATAAAATTCTATTATAAATTTATATTTAATTATTTAAAAAAAAATCTAAATCAATACATATTTATATTTAATTATAACAAATAATATGTACATATTAGGGCTGGACGATATGGCCAAAATTTATATCACGATATATTTCTTAATTTCGGTCGATACGATATAATCGAATCCGATATCGATATGAACACTATTAAAAAACCTCATAAAAACGTCCAAGAACGGCCACAACAGATGTCTGTACCTACAAACTCATGAAAAATGTATTTGCCAACTCTATGTATTATATATAAAAATGATAAAAAATAAAAATTATGCAGAGTTTTATATCCAGAAAGGAACATTTATATTTACACATCCACACCTGCATTACAGACAAATGCAAAGATGGATCATGTTTCATTATTGCGGCCAACACTGACTGGCTTTCCTCACCTTTCCGCGTGTTCTCCGTCACATCCACCCCAAACTGAATGATGTCACCGGAGAGCACCTCACAGGGAGGGCTCTCCTCCGACCCCCGGCTCAGACGCTGGCTGTTGATGAAGGTGCCATTGCTGCTTTTGGTGTCCTGGAGATAGAACTGTGAAGAGAGAGGAGACGGAAAGATTACCGATGCGTCAAATACAGCACTACACTGAAGAGTGCAGAACAAATGTCACAGCTGAAAGACAGCGATTGTTAAAAGGAGGAAGTACTCAAGATAATCTTGCATTGACCAAGAGGAGAAACAATCAGACTACATTTAATGCAGTTTATAGAGGTCAACAGTTTCATTGTTACAATACAGGTTATAACACATTCTCAATGCAGAAGAGAAACATAAAACCTATAATTTGACTAGACTGGTAAAATTGACTAATTTCAGTTTTGTTCTTGTTTAAAAAAAAAATAGTATAACATTTTTAAATAAGATTTTATTAAAATGAAGCCAATATAAAAATAAAATACAAATATTAGATGGAAAAACTCAAAATATGTTGCTTCAAAAATGTTGCCTTCACTATACAGAACTATAAAAAAATAAAATAAAAAGACAAAAGCACAGAAGTAAAACTAAAATGAACACTGAAAACAAAAATAAAAGATATTGCAAAATATTAACAAGTACTATAAAATTAGAACTGTTGCTTTTAACTGAAATAAGTTTAAGTAAAGAAATTGCTGATACTAAAAAGAAAAAAAGTATGCATAAATACATTTTAATAAACAAAGAAAAAGGACAGAAGCACATAATAAAATTACTAAAATTAAAATGAAGGTTGAAAACTTAATGCAGTTTATAGAGGTCAACAGTTTCATTGTTACAATACAGGTTATAACACATTCTCAATGCAGAAGAGAAACATAAAACCTATAATTTGACTAGACTGGTAACTAGACACCTCAGTTTTGTTATCGTTTACTATAACTATTAAAAATAGTTTCAAACAGGCAGTAGTGAAACATAAAAAAAACTATAATTTAACTAGACTGGAAAAATTTACTAATTTCAGTTTTGTTCTTGTTTAAAAAAAAATAGTATAACATTTTTAAATAAGATTTTATTAAAATGAAGCCAATATAAAAATAAAATACAAATATTAGATGGAAAAACTCAAAATATGTTGCTTCAAAAATGTTGCCTTCACTATACAGAACTATAAAAAAATAAAATAAAAAGACAAAAGCACAGAAGTAAAACTAAAATGAACACTGAAAACAAAAATAAAAGATATTGCAAAATATTAACAAGTACTATAAAATTAGAACTGTTGCTTTTAACTGAAATAAGTTTAAGTAAAGAAATTGCTGATACTAAAAAGAAAAAAAGTATGCATAAATACATTTTAATAAACAAAGAAAAAGGACAGAAGCACATAATAAAATTACTAAAATTAAAATGAAGGTTGAAAACAAAAAATTGTTCATTGAAAATATTACAACAAATACATAAAATTAGAACTGTTGTCTTTAACTGAAAAGTTCAAGTGCTAAAATTACTAAAACTTAAATGAATGCTTTAAAGAAGTATTCAAAAAACTAATAATAATTACAATAGTACAGAGTAAACATACTAAAACTTAAATTAAAATAAAAATTACAATTAAAAAAAAGAAAAATATTCATAAATAAATACTATAATAGTAAATAAATAAGGCTTAAATAAAACCAGCACCCATCTGACATATGTATTGGCTTCCTATTATGATCAAACATCACTAATTAAACGTTATCTGACTGAAAGGCAATCAAAAGCAACCTCTACTCATACAAGTTACTGCTGAAAATAACCAATACTGTCCTTAAGTGTTGACCAGGCAAGCTCTCAACTCATTTACTCGCCATGTTCAACATCCCTGATCGGTTTAGTTACACACCTAATAACAAACAGCCATCAAGGGCGCCAGAGAACTGGCTTTGGAGCTGTCATGAATTGTAATTGTTTCATGTACGCTGTTGAACTCCCTTCATTCAGAATGAATGCTACAGAATTTACTCTCTCGGCTGGATGAAAAGACTCACTGTCAAAAACGACTACAGTATGAGTGACATTCATTATTTCCGCCCAACGGCAACATCCCACATCATGCGTCACATGTGGGCTTCACTGCTAACAGGTTCACCAGGTTAAGCCACAGGATGAATGCAGTCTTCTTCAATGCAATGAAATCAAGGTTATGACTTGATAAGACCCACAAACCTGACATTTTAATTTACATTATGCAACTGATTGGCCATATGATCAAGCAGGAGTTGAGCGCTATCACATCCTCCATCATAGCAGGAGTGAAATGTGATATGTGTTTGTTTTACGTGTATTTTGGCATGGAGACTGCATGATATTGGTGATGCATCTGTTCATAAGCAACCAGCTCATTTGGAGAAAACACAGATTAGCTCATGTGCATAAAGAATAAGGCTGGTTTAATTCAGAAATACATCTTTATCAAAGCCAAGCAACAGAAACATAATGCATGCAGAAGCAGAACTGCCTCTGGTTCACGGTTTGATGTCACATATAACTGGATGCTACATACGGTCCTTCTACTTTTCTAAGTGACTTTAAAAAAAAACACAGAACTAGTAAGTGTACAAGCAAACGAGAAAGAATGGAGAAGCACAAATGACATAGCATATTCCCTCCTATTTCCTCATGCTAACGGTTGTGCTGACTGTATTCTGAGGTTATTGTGGTCGCAGATCTCTTTTTTTTTTTATTTGTTAAATTTTCTAAAAGCCCATAATGTTAATGTCACTTATGCATAAGCAGGAACTGAGTAAAAATGAGATTAACAAAACTTGATAGGCAGCACTACATGACAGCAACATATAAGCAACAAAAATATTAACAATTATACTTCAATTAGATATTAACAAACAATATCTACTGATATGTTAAGGATTATTTAATAAACATTAAAATACAGGCACAATTTAAAAAATACATGTGAATTAGATATGCACTATTGCAGGGATTCCCAAACATTTTTGATAGCGAAACCCCTTTGACATTAAACCCTGATATTTAAGTCAATTAATAGTTCAATAATTTAACAACACTTTCACATGTTCAGGCTTCTCTGATGTTGGTTAAGTCACATGCAGGGGAACAAATACAAAAATTTATTATTTTGAAAATTTAATTTAATTTATTTACATATTAGTGCTGCATTATGTGGTCAGAAAATTATACTTTTTCATATATCATGGTTTCAACTGCAATATAATAAACATTCAGGCAAAAAGGCCACAATATTATCATCATTAATAATAATATTATTAATAATAATACAATTATTTTATTACAAATATTTTTACTCTACAATTATTTATGAATTATTTTATATTTTTATACTTTAATAAGAAATTCGTATTTTATCATTTTATTTTGCACCAGTTTAAAACAATACTGTCAGACGAACTTCAATCTACTTTACAACTGTTCTCTCATTTTTTTCACTCAGCCTTACTTGGTAGTGTAAAATACTTAATGTGTGATTCCTAAACTATCATTATAAAGTCAAATGGTAGCAGTTTAGGGAGAAACTTTTGCTCGCCTTCATTTATCAACAGCTGGCGTGTTAAATATTGATTAAATATGCTAGGACACGGCACTAATTCTCCTGCATGTGTCACAGCGACCGTCAAGTGGCTACTGCACAGGGGGTGAGTGCAATACAGAGAGAGAATGAATGAGCGAGAAAGAGAGAGGGCTGATTTTTCTGTCAGGGATTCGCCCCCATATCCCATCGTCAAAGAGCACATTAGCATTCCTGAAGAGACACGACGCTGCCACCAGCCTTCTGCCTCTAACACAAATCTGATTTGAACTTATCAGCAGCACATCTCAAACAGGTGCCAGTATTCCTGAGATCAGTGTGAAGGTCATCATTCATCCTATAAGAAATCTCTTTATATTCTACCTAACGGAGTCCATGTGCTGACTGGAACTATTTTGAGTGCAGGTCTTATATAAGCTGTACAGAAAGGCAGTATTACCCTGTGCAAACAAGAGCAGAGAAGATTTGTGCAATTAACACTTCCAACACTGATAATTAAAAGGAATCATGGGAAGGAAGGAGGTGGAACATCAACTTCAGTTCTGCTGGTGGAATAGTTTAAGCAAGACATTTCTGGAGACCGTACGCTCATGCGCACTCGCAGCGCAAACACATAATGCCAGGTTCACATTACTCCGTTTGCAGTGTGTATTTTTTCCACGCTCATGTTAACGAATTAATAAAGCGTGCACACTGTTGCTGTCCGGCAGTGCGTTCAACAAGCGGTGCGTCTGCAGCAGAGCAGAGATCGTTTCCAGACCGAGTCTATTTTTGCTGCGCTACAAGCGCTGAATTAAAGTAACAGCGCATTTTTGCAGTAAATATGTACATGGATTGACACGAAAATGCAGTAATTACACCATATTACTGCATACAATGCATATTCGCACACGCAGCGCAAACACATAATGCCAGGTTCACATTACTCCGTTTGCAGTGCGTATTTTTTCCGCGCTCATGTTAACGGATTAATAAAGCATGCACACTGTTGCTGTCCGGCAGTGTGTTCCACAAGCGGTGCGTCTGCAGCAGAGCAGAGATCGTTTCCAGACCGA
>NW_015505408.1:1063088-1064310 GCF_001515645.1 Sinocyclocheilus grahami
ATGTCACTTATGCATAAGCAGGAACTGAGTAAAAATGAGATTAACGAAACTTGATAGGCAGCACTACATGACAGCAACATATAAGCAACAAAAATATTAACAATTATACTTCAATTAGATATTAACAAACAATATCTACTGATATGTTAAGAATTATTTAATAAACATTAAAATACAGGCACAATTTAAAAAATACATGTGAATTAGATATGCACTACTGCAGGGATTCCCAAACATTTTTGATAGCGAAACTCCTTTGACATTAAACCCTGATATTTAAGTAAATTAATATTTCAATAATTTAACACTTTCACATGTTCAGGCTTCTCTGATGTTGGTTAAGTCACATGCAGGGGAACAAATACAAAAATGTATTATTTTGAAAATGTAATTTAATTTATTTACATATTAGTGCTGCATTATGTGGTCAGAAAATTATACTTTTTCATATATCATGGTTTCAACTGCAATATAATAAACATTCAGGCAAAAAGGCCACAATATTATCATCATTAATAATAATATTATTAATAATAATACAATTATTTTATTACAAATATTTTTACTCTACAATTATTTATGAATTATTTTATATTTTTATACTTTAATAAGAAATTAGTATTTTATCATTTTATTTTGCACCAGTTTAAAACAATACTGTCAGACGAACTTCAATCTACTTTACAACTGTTCTCTCATTTTTTTCACTCAGCCTTACTTGGTAGTGTAAAATACTTAATGTGTGATTCCTAAACTATAATTATAAAGTCAAATGGTAGCAGTTTAGGGAGAAACTTTTGCTGAGTGCAATACAGAGAGAGAATGAATGAGCGAGAAAGAGAGAGGGCTGATTTTTCTGTCAGGGATTCGCCCCCATATCCCATCGTCAAAGAGCACATTAGCATTCCTGAAGAGACACGACGCTGCCACCAGCCTTCTGCCTCTAACACAAATCTGATTTGAACTTATCAGCAGCACATCTCAAACAGGTGCCAGTATTCCTGAGATCAGTGTGAAGGTCATCATTCATCCTATAAGAAATCTCTTTATATTCTACCTAACGGAGTCCATGTGCTGACTGGAACTATTTTGAGTGCAGGTCTTATATAAGCTGTACAGAAAGGCAGTATTACCCTGTGCAAACAAGAGCAGAGAAGATTTGTGCAATTAACACTTCCAACACTGATAATTAAAAGGAATCATGGGAAGGAAGGAGGTGGAA
>NW_015505408.1:1064378-1064765 GCF_001515645.1 Sinocyclocheilus grahami
CGCAGCGCAAACACATAATGCCAGGTTCACATTACTCCGTTTGCAGTGCGTATTTTTTCCGCGCTCATGTTAACGGATTAATAAAGCATGCACACTGTTGCTGTCCGGCAGTGTGTTCCACAAGCGGTGCGTCTGCAGCAGAGCAGAGATCGTTTCCAGACCGAGTCTATTTTTGCTGCGCTACAAGCGCTGAATTAAAGTAACAGCGCATTTTTGCAGTAAATATGTACATGGATTGACACGAAAAGGCAGTAATTACACCATAAATGCATATTATTAAAGGGGTCATATGAAGCGATTTTAAGTTTTCCTTTCTCTTTGGAGTGTTACAAGCTGATTGTGCATAGATAAGATCCCTGAAGTTGCAAAGACTAAAGTCTCAAAACC
>NW_015505408.1:1065073-1118828 GCF_001515645.1 Sinocyclocheilus grahami
TGAACCTAGGAGAGGAGGTCATTCTGACTTTGCTATGACAATCTGGCGCTTCTGAATCAGCTACTGTTTTGTTATTAGTTGAAGTATTTGCTATTGACTGTTCACACGCGGAGTTTTGCGCATCGTGTGTGTGTGCGCGCGCGTGCGTGCGTGTGTGTGAGAGAGAGAGAGTGCGGTGTGTGAGTGTGCGTGCGAGCGAGAGAGAGAGAGAGCGGTGTGTGTGTGTGCGCGCGTGCGAGCGCGAGCGAGCGAGAGAGAGAGAGAGAGAGAGAGAGAGAGAGCGAGAGAGAGAGACACATCACAGTGGAGTCAGCTGTCTTAAACGTGGCTTGTGTACTGCAAACACATTCATCACTGTGTCTGTCACGCGACTCTGTTCCCCTTTCGGGCTCTGTCTTTACATTTATTTTGAAAGATGAAGCTCGCGATTATGGTAAGGGGCGTTACATTTCCAACATTAAACATTAAACATTAAAGCATGTCAATATATTTGTTACACCAAATACACAAAATAATGATCTTTAAAAAAGCATCATATGACCCCTTTAAAGTCTACTGTGTTTCACAGTAGAGGTCTACACGGGTCCAAAAATTCCCCGAACCCGAAGACACCTGTAAATGTGCTACACTGAACTGACCCGGACCCGTCTATTATTTTGAAATAATTATTTTGGACCCGGGCCCGTGCAGAACCGAGAAATGTCAAAAATAAACTACCCGGAACCGACGCGGACCGTCAATTATTTGAAAGATGGACCCGAACCCAGCCGGGAAGACACAGACCCGATCAGCACATATTCCACAGCAAATTGCTATTAACAAGTCGATAAACAAATTGCGAAAATTAAACTTTTTGTCTTACCTAATGTAAGAAGAACTTCTCCCTTCTACCTGACTGTGATGCACACAATCCTCCTTGCCAAGAAAGTAATATACGTGTTATTCCTCTCTTGCCAATTGAAATGCGTAATCCACTCATTATTCCAGTTTCAAAAGTCGAATGACAAATGCGACTTTGCAGTTTTTGTATCTCGAGTCAACTTGCATAATAATCTAGACTGTTTGCCCATTTGGATTATAATAACGATTGCTCGTCCAGTGCATGGCTGCTGACATTAGCTTTACTTATTTGCTATCATCTGTGCTCTCTGAGCCGAGTCTGAGCAAAAATGTTAGATATAACAACAAGACGGTTCATTCATAATATTATTAAAAGAAATAATCAATAATAACTCGCATCACTCATGAAGGTATCCATTATCACCGTGCGTGTGCATTAACTCCGCCCACCCTGCTTCTGATGACGTCGCTCGTGGTTTGTTTTTTCTTTTTTCACCTTATTTCAAATGAGCGACTCACACTTTTCTCATCCTAATTTTACAAGCTGAAAGTTACAAAACAACACAGTGAACTTCACTTAAATATTTGTATGAATGAAAACTTTATGGTGCTTTATAATGTTTTTGTTGCTTTCGTGGGGCTTAATAATAATCAGCAGATCCAGCAGAAAATGCCAGTATCGGAGCGATACCGATACTGAATATCAGATCGGCGCACCCCTACAAACAAAAACAATTAAAACAAACAAAAACAATTAAAACAAACAAAAACAATTAAGGAGAAAACAGGAAATATGAAAACTAAAATAACTGGTGCAACCTCATTTTCATTACAAGGAGATTCGGTGAAATCCATTACTTCACTTTTCTGGTCAAAACAGTACAAAAGTTCACATCATACTGTCTGTGTTAGTCTCCCTTAATCATATCAGCCAAAAGCCTCAAGATTTATTCCATGAGAACAGCTCTGAAAGCCAACGCTGAGATCTTGAAGGAATGCAGAGTTTAAGCTTCAAAAGCAAGTCTAAACCTAAATCACTCCTACCTGAAAAGAGCTCCATCCTGGGATGGAAAACAAATGGCCTGGCTGAGGAAATTAACATCGATCGGCGCAGGTTGTGTAAAGCAGATCAGCTATAGCAAAGACACTAACCCGTTAAGCTTGGTTACTAATCAGCAGGTCAGGCAATAAAGCACCCTTAACACCTCAATCCTCAAGAACCAAGCAAATCAATACGAACCTGGAAAGCTTAAATCTTCTCATTCATGCTGGAAATGTGATGCATGTCAACAGAATGTAATTTATTCCTGTGATCATACATAGGTACATTTGCAGCATCATTACTCCAGTCTTCAGTGTCACACCATCCTTCAGAAATCATTTTAATATGCTGATTTGCTGATTATCAATATTTAAAACAGTTGAGTACATTTTTTTTCAGAATTCTTTGATAAATAGAAAGATCCAAAGATCAGCATTTATCTGAAATAAAAAGCTTTTGTAACATTATACACTATTCCATTCAGTATCATTTTTATTATTGTTTTGGGAAAGAAATTATAGAAATTAATACTTTTATTTAGCAAGGATGCTTAAAATTGATCAAAAGTGATGATTAAGGCATTTATAATGCTACAAAAGATTTCTATTTCAGATAAATAGTGTTCATATCGATATCGGAATTATATCGTATCGACCGAAATTAAGAAATATATCGTGATATCAATTTTGGCCATATCGTCCAGCCCTAACATCAGTACAGTCTAACACAGTTTTTTTAGTCTTTGAAGAAAAAAGACAATATATGGACAATTTAAAATAACAAGGACAGGTGATGTGTCAAGGCCATTTTACTCTAAAATCATAAACTAAAATAAAACTAATTTGCAAAATTAACTAAAAATAATCATCAAGCAGCAAACTTTAACCAACTATTCAAACATTTACTAAGTTGAGTGTTAAATTACAATAAATAAAAGACAGCAATGGCATATTCACAATTACACTATTACTAGTATGTGCATTATTAATTTTAAATGTAAAATGCTTAAGTTAGATTTTAGGGATGCACCGATATGAAAATTTTGGCCGATACCGATAGCCGATTATTCTTTATTTTTGAAAGCCGATAACCGATATGTTGGCCGATAAATCTATATCCAAATTGTTATATACTTTTTGAGAGCCTGATTACAAAAAAGGTCTCATCATTAAAAGCCACATCCCAAACACTTCAACATAAGCAGCCTCGTTTGAACGGTGTACGTTTTAAAAATATTTTTACTCTCCCATTACCAAATTTAGTCATAAAAAAGTCTTACAAATAAATAAAATTATGCATAAATAATGCAAACAAGTCACTGGACATCATTACACGTGTAAAGAATCAAAATGAATGCGACACAGATCAATAAAACAGAATAGCCTCTGCACGGACAATAATTAAATGATTTTAATTACTAAACCATATTGTTGATGAAAATAATAAGAGAAAAATACAAGTGGTTGTCGTTATTAATAATATATCAATGATTTTGAAAAAGTAACAAATGAATACCACTGTTTTAAATAGCAGCCATTGAGCTGCAGCTCAAGCTGAAGCTGAAGAGCTGAATGAACACGGTAAACTGAAGCGTTTTGCTGGCAGCTTATTTAACTCAAGGAAATGCATCCTGAGATTAATATTAACACAACATAAACATAATATTACAACTTATATATGTACAAAATGATGCAGTTATTGCGTGCTATAGTCAGAATGTGTGATCCTGTTGTGGATGCGCTCTTCCCATAACAACGCGCTGAAACACGGCAACTAAACCCAAAGAATTCACAACGTTTTATTATAATAATGTTCTCATTAGAATGTTATATACACAACATTCCCAATCATAGTTATTAATGTTGTGCACTGCTGTTTTATCTGCGTGTGCTGAGCTAAAGATGATCACCGGTAAACTGAAGCGCTCTTTTAACTTAACCAAACGCATTCTATATGAGATAAATCAGATATACATCAAATAAACACAATATTACAACGTACAATTGCACAAAAGGCTGCAAACGAACAGCGCGCATCTGAAGTGTCTCTGAAGGAAATAATGCATTATTTATCGGCTTTAAGATATCGGCCAAATTTTCTTATCAGGCCGATACCGATAACAGAAAAAATTAGCATTTATCGGCCGATACCGATATGGTGGCCGATATATCGTGCATCCCTATTAGATTTAATACATAACTGATCAATTTAATGCTTTTCTATAACATTAGTGCAATAATATATTGCAGCGCTGTTTATTGTCAACAACTTAAATTAAAATATTCAATTATTTTATTCATTCCAATTTTCCATAATTTTATTGATAAAGAACAGGATTACACTACATACCTCAAACAATACTACATAAATACCTTTTAACAATGAATACATAAATAACTGATCAATTTAATGCTTTTCTAATATATTGCAGTGCTGTTTGTTGTCAACAACCAATTGAACTCAACTGTCAACAACTGAATGCTGTTAATAAACTAAAAAAAAAAAGATTAACACTACATAGTTCAAGGAACTCAAAGCCTCCAATATATTTACTAAGTCAATATTCACTCATACTGCAAAAACATCCATCAAAAAACACCCTATTATTATTCAGCAGCCAGTAATCTATATTAACTTTACTTCTGAAGTTCTGGCCAATGTTTGTGTTTCCTAAAGCCTGGAGTCTGTTGTTCTCAAATACTATGAATCATCTAAGAACTTAATAAAAACCAAGGCCAAAATGTTTATCCATTAAAAGTCTTCCATCATTAGCTTTTCAAAACACCAGAGCTAAGGCACAGACCTGGAGAGATGCCCATTCACTGAACTACTAGTAGAGAATTATAGGAAATAAAAGAAAGCACACTTATATCTGTCAGAGTTACGCAATTCAGTGTCTGAATGGATTGTTATAATATTAACATTTAATCATTTAGCAGACATTTATCCAAAGTGAACATCATAAGCAAGCTGTCAAAAGAATCAACATCTAAGTACAATGTGCCAAATCAAAAGTATTAGGGCTGTGACGGTCACCATGACAATCGCGTCACTGCTGCCACCGGCAATAGTGCACGTGACGTCACGCACTCTATAACAAGTAGGGATGCAACTAAAACATAAGCGAAAAGACCGAATAAATTGTACCGAACAATGATATGACGCAACCAGAGAAGAGTGAGAGGCGCACACTCTTTATAATGCAGCACACATGTCAGCAGTGTGTAAGCTTTAAACTGTCCGAGAAAGACGCAAAACTCATTACAAGCACCGACACCGAGAGACTGTTTAGGACTGCAGCGCATGTCTTCGATGAGAAGAGGAAGGGCTGATTGTTGCTGGTTACTGTATGATGATTGAAATCGCGAAATGGCCTTAAACAATTAGTAAACAAACTGCAGAACGTTATGTTTTCTATTGCACGCGTGCATTGCATGTATTCTGACAGCGCTGCACAAATTCTCTGCGCTATCTGCTTGTTAACCAGGGTTCAAAGTCCAAAGCGCAACGAAAATCTGCACTGAAACGGTGTTACTCTTCAGTTGCTCAGTCACATTGTTATGAATTTTTACAAGGCATGTGATAATGCAATACGTGCGACGTATGCGTAATGAGACTCATATATAAATCTGCTGTCAACAAAAAAAGCATTGAGGTCTTCCTGCGCATTTCCGCAAAAATTAAGTTCATAAATGTTAGTATTGTAATTTTACTGTTGTTCTGTAAAATAAAATAAAAAGTAAGACAATAATAATGATAATAATCATTACAACAGCTCTGTTAAAACATTTTTTATAACATTCACACAGTGTTCAAATTAGGATCTGTAATATTTTCTAATGTTTTAAAAGAAGTCTCTTCTCAGCAAGGCTGCTTTTAACTGTACAGTAAAAAATACATGCCTGATTCAAAGAAGGGGGTCTGATGGCCAAAAAATATAATTTTACTAACTTATTAATTTTAAGTTAAATTGTGCATTGTTGGTATAATGTCTGCAAGAATGTTACAAATGTTCAGTTTAAAATATTTTTTAAATTGTTGTTTTGTAATTGATACACAGCATTTCCTTTAGATTGGCAGGTTTGAGTGCAGGAGAATACAGTTTATGCATTCGGCAAATTAATTTTGTGTTGGGCGATGGACCTTGTTGGGAAACCAAATACCACATCGCCGATCTGGAGCCATGTCCATTCATGTCACCCATCCGCGTTTGTACAAGTGTCTTCAAGTTCCCATGATTGCAAACGTATTGTATATATAGTATTTTGTCGTGTCGCGCCGCTTTTAACTTATTTTAGTGTTTTGCAGGCTGTTTGTTCACTGACGGAAGTGCTAAAATAAACACGCACGTTTGTTAATAGATGATTGAGCCTCATTTATTATTTGTGTTTAAAAATTATATATATATACATATATATAAATATATAATTTTTATACATAAATGATATACATAATTACTTATATATATATATATACAC
Organism: Sinocyclocheilus grahami; assembly: GCF_001515645.1. NCBI lineage: Eukaryota > Metazoa > Chordata > Actinopteri > Cypriniformes > Cyprinidae > Sinocyclocheilus > Sinocyclocheilus grahami. The sequence goes on from NW_015505408.1 coordinate 1,071,434, forward strand.
ACACACACACACACACACACACACACACCGCGCCACCAGCAGTAGTTGGTCCATTACCATTTAAAAATCTGCCACTATCACAGCCCTAAAAAGTATAAACTAGATTAGTACAAAAAGCTACAGCAGAGGTGAAATGAAGAAAAAAGGGAATGAGAGGGGGATTTTTAATGAGTAGGCATAATAGTAAATACTTTTGTTGATGGTTGTGAATTAGTTAAGTGCAGTAGTTTCTTGAAAGATGTCAGTCTCAGCAGATTAGATGGGGGTTTGCAGCTGATTTCACAAAGGAAGAGTAAAGCGAGTGAAGCTTTTGAAAATTGACCTTCTGCCTAATTGCGAAGGAATGACCATGCAGCCTCATCAACAAACATCAAGCATATTTCATGATACAGTTATTTGAGATCAGAGATATAATGGTACAAGAAGCTTCCAAGCATCACGGAACAGTCAGGAAAATATCAAACTAGTACTAGCCATTCACTCATTCAATCTTTTCTATGATATCTCATGTTAATCATGATGTGCAGTGAGAAGGGCTTGATCCTCATGGAAGATATAGGCCCTGTAAATAGCCCAAGTTTAAAAAGGGTATAGATTTAAAAGCTGCAAATAAGGAGACCCCTGAGAGTGTTTACAGTTACTTAGAAACCAAATGAAGAATGTAGTGATTTTAGTGATCGCCAGTAAGGGGCTTGGAAGAAAACATGAGGATTTGTAAAATAAATGTAGAGCAGTATCTTAAAACAGGGCTTGATACATGTTTGAAACATAACATGTAGTATGAGCGTCCTATCTGCATTCCAATGAATTAACAGGGTGGATAAAATGGACTCAGTTTTATGATTACAGCACTGTAGAAGTATGTCAGAGTTTTGTGTGGTGTCAAAAACTTCACATTTAAGAGATTATGACAGCATGGATTTACATAGATAACATATGATCCAATTAAGACGTCTCACAGTTAATATTATTAATTGCGTTGACAAGATCTCATTAGATAACAGCACTGGCACAAGAGTCTTTTTCCAGATAGAGTCCCATGATTTGTTACCGGTTGTCTGTGGCATTGTGTGTCTGCAAATATTAAACAATTGCAGCTGAGATTTGATATTTCTACGAGAGCGGTATGAATTATTAGAAAGCATTGCTGAATCAGGACACTACATCACGTATGCCTGTGAATGAAACAAATTCATATCTGTGAATAAGCTAGTTCACTATAAAGAACATGCTGACGGTGCACTTTCAACTCCAAGACATACATTTCTATAATATCAGTATTTTCTGGCATGTAGCAGGCCAATGAGGAGAGAGACAGAGTCCTGTACAGCTGCTCGAGATCTAGGGTGTGGGTGGCCCCGCAGGGCACTGGGCGAGTTTGTATCAGGAAGGAGGGGGCTCCAGTAGCTAAAGTCAGCTGCTAGCCAGTTGTCCCTGTCTTGGTGCTGCCTATAATAACAACATACTGTAAAAAAAGAAACAGGGCGCAAATGGCATCATACTATTTTAAGACTCGACAACAGAACTCACACTTTGACAGAAAATATGCAACAGCCAGCAGCTAAAAAACCTAAAGACAGATGATCAGCAACACCACAGACACATGAAGAGAAACAATTTAATGACAGATGTAAGAGACTTAAGAAACTGCAGAACAATAAATATATCAGATGCACAAACAGAAAAGCAGCAAAAATCTAAATGTATTTAATATGACATATTACATATCTAGGACCAATATTTTTTCTAGTTAACAGCGTTAATGAAAATGCCAATTTTTCCAAACAATTAATCCTTGATTAGACCCACATCCCATCACATGGATGAACTCTTCTCTCCTTTTTCCATGACATCAGATAAAGACATATTTGAAACAGACCACAAGGAGGGACAATCCCACCAATGTAAACAACCTAATCATGACGCATGAATGCACTCAAATTCACAATATGTCTAGCTGATATTTATAAAGTTGCCAGGTAGAACTCTATTCTAAAGGCTCTTTTTAATTTAGACTTTGAGCAGATGGTAATATTTACATTTAATACTGGTATATACATACTGATTCTAACAATCACAAACTAACAAGCCAAATAACAGACTGTCCAGAACTCATATGACTATCCATACCATGTACACTCAACAAGTGAAAACCTGCATTTTTGTAGGAAACAAAACCCATCAAGACATTTTTATCTTCAAACTATTAATTCTGGCTAAAACACAAGTCCTCTATCCATTATAATGATTTCGCTAGTGAAAAATTCATCACGTCTGAATCAGGAGAAAAATGTGCACAGATCAAGCACTGTTTACAAGGCAAAACAGTTCTAAACAAATATGTGGGTGGATTTTGATGTGAGAGGACAACAGGAGTAGTGTTGGGCGATATGGTCATTTTTCAAATCGTCATATCACCACCCCGTGAGATCGCCGATACACAATATTATCATGCGTGCATTGGTGGGTGGGGGCAAGAGAGAGACTCTCTGTACTTATCATAGGCTATTTCATAACTATGAGGTGTTTTAAACCGCGCGGGCGTGCGAGAGAGAGCCTATGAAAGCACCAATAATTGAAATATACTTTCAAACATACTGATAAACTAACATGTTAAATATAAAAATATTTAAAACTGCTATTTCATATATTTTCGGATACAACGGTCATACATCGCTATTAGGACTGGACGTCCTGTGACAAGTTTGCCGCATCAGAGCACGGACGTTATCAGTCTAAAAGGTCTGCAGTCAACGGTGAAAATCAAAAGTAGATTTGAACAGATACATCAGTCATACAGCGCTCAGGACCGTGCGCCCCATGACGAGCCCGACGCACCGCCACAGACACAAGGATGAGATTGGTTCTTCTAACATAACTGGAGTTAAACTCAGTTAGTGAGGGCTCGGTTAAAATATTGCACATACAGTGGTGTGAAAAAGTGTTGGCCCCCTTCCTGATTTCTTTTTTTTTTGAGATTTGCGTTTCAGATCATCAAACAAATTTAAATATTAGTCAAAGATAACACAAGTAAACACAACATACAGTTTTTAAATGAAGGTTTTTATTATTAAGGGAAAACAAAATCCAAAACTACATGGCCCTGTGTGAAGAAGTGTTTGCCCCCCTGTTAAAACGATCATGATTTTTCATAGCCGATTCCGATACCGATTTCCGATTTACTTATTTTTTTTATCAAGCAACAAACAAGAAAGAATAAAAGTACACACAAACAAGATGTTTATTTGGTATTTAACAGGCTAAACTGGGTTTTGGCTATTGAAAACAACAACTGTAACTATCTGAAATTAACAGCAGTAACTGCGCAGTAAGTAGGCTACATTCAATACAAACATAGGTAGGCCTACTGACAAAAGCATTTAGCTTTTGTTTTTAAATTGGGTTGAAACTATAAACTGGCCTTAAATGAAAACATTAACTGTAACCATGTAATTTTAAAGGCAACAACTGCATAGTTCCACAATCCAAACACATTCAACACTCCGTTCAGAGTTCACTTGTTAAAATGCAATGAAATACCTTATATCAGCAGACGATGTAGGCCTACGTCTGTGTTTGTGGTTGGAGACTCCTTCACCGGCTACAGGCTCTAATCATTTGCGCGAGTGTGAGATGCGGTGCTGAAGTGAAATTGCGGGGCAATTTGATCATAGGCCGCCTAATAATAATAATAATAATTTAATACATTTATAGAAGAATAAGCCTAATATTGTCTTGACTATCGACAAAGACATGTGTTATCGTCGATATCTCTGACTATCGTCGATACACGCTACTATCGTCACAACCCTAAACAGGAGATGGACTTTTTCACTGGAGAAAGTGTTATAATGGATTATGGACTTGTATTTTGGCCAGAAGTGATGGTTTAAAGGGGTCATATGATGCGATTTCAATTTTTCCTTTCTCTTTGGAGTGTTACAAGCTCTTGGTGCATAAAAAACATCTGTAAAGTTGCAAACACTCTGTAGAGTCAGCCACACCTACCTAAAACAGCTCGTTCTAACACGCCCCCAAATACCTACGTCACAATCTGGGAAGATTTGCATAACGCCTCCCAAATTTTCACGCAAAGAAAGAAGGTGTAACTTTTATTCTCGCTGTAGTATTGTTGCTGCCGCCATGTCCTGAAGACGCCGTGTGCTTTGTTGTGAAAGCGAAACTACTTTGTTTGGTCTTCCAAAACAGGACGATATCCGCTTCGTCATGCCTAGAGCTGATCTGTGCTGGTCGCTTTCACCGTGGACAAAGCGGAGTCCAGCCCGCCTCAGCTCACTCTATCCCGGCCTCAGAGCACGCTAAGCCGGGGCTTCGCCTCACGCTAGGCCGCTGTGTTTTTTGTTGCCATTGATGATTCAAACGCGAGTTTTGGGCAGTAGAGTAGCACTTGTTGTTTGTCATTTCTCCGATCACAAATGCAGACAGAGTTTTATGTTTACCCGGTGCGATGCAATGCAACGCAACGCGTAAAAAGACAGTATAAGTCATTATAATCAGTAATTATGTCCCCACTGGATGCAACAAATGCCTCGTTTGTAATGGGTTTTAATGTTTATGTCTCGTTGCTCCGGCCGGACAGGGCATCAACAGTATGTGAGGGGCGTAACATTTCCGTCTCACGCTTGAGGTATTCGGCCAAACACAACGCATTGGATAGCTGGCCAATCACAGCACACCTCGCTTTTTCAGACCGATGAGCTTTGTAAAAATCGACAAGTTTCAAAAAGGCGGGGCATAGAGGTGAAACAATAAAGTACAGTATGTGTTAAATAATGTGTTTTTTTAACTTTAAACCGCATAAACATTTCATTACACCAAATACTGTTCTTTTTAGCAGCATCATATGACCCCTTTAAAGTTGGAATGGGCCGGTATGAGATTTTGACGGTATGATAACCTTAAGCAAAAATATCACAGTTTCACGGTATTGTCGTTACAGCTCTAAAATGTTATTTTTAAATGACTGGGTTAAATACATTTTTTTACTTTTTTCCGCTGAACACAATATATTTTGTTTTTGAGCAACATACAGAATATTAGGAACAGTAGAATTTGTTTATTTTTTTCTTTGATTTGTTTCCTAAAAAGAAGAATAATAAAGACTGACATCTTTATTTAACCTAAATCTGTAATTATAGTTATTTAATTTTTGTTATATAATTCATATAGATACCATTTATATAATTTCATATAATTTAGTTATATAATTTCATATACATAATTTGATTTAATAATAACCCAATTTGAAGCAAAAACAGAATGTTATGTTCTGACTAGCTTTGTGAAATTATACTACATGCCTGAACGAAACAAACAGCAGGAGCTCTGAATGAGACGCAGATTCACTCTCTGACAGCAGGAGGCGCTCATGGAACATCAGATACAGCGTTTCCTTGGTTACCGCTGTAAACAAAGCAGGCTGTGCTGAAACACTGCTTTAATATGAACTATACAGAGACGAGATGAAAAGAAAATACCACGTAAACTTTTCTGAAGACAGTCAGTTCCCCTCAGAAACACATTCATATAAACCCCAAAACAATATTGAGGATTTTCTTCCAATAGTTTGTGCATCATGAACAGCGAGTGATCTGCCGGCTACAGTATTTTTCTCTGTGCGTCTGTCTTCAGCGTTTCTGGCCTGTGTTAACAGACTTCATATTTTCACATAAATGACATTTTGGAAAATGATTGCATTGCAACGCAGTTTGTGCAAGTCCAGAACAGAGTAGGCTTGCTGCGATAGACGGTGTTTTCAGTTATACCAGTGTATACCACAGCAAAAAAATAATTTAGCCTAGTTCAGTTAGAGGACAGACACTTTTAAAAACGCTCAATGCAACGTGCCGAACCTTTCACGAGTCAGATTTTATTTATCACATGAGGAGAGTGAGTCGAGCTGACTGACAAGAGTGAGGTGAGAAAGACAAGATGATGGCAGAAGATTGTTTAGAAAGGAAATGCAGAGGCGCCTGTTTGGCAATATTTTAGATTTTGAAAAGCCTATTGACTGGAAGTTCTTATAAACATTTGTTTCTTATTTATTTGGTTCCACAGTGTTTGCCGATTTTCAGTTTTAGATACCTATTTAAACTTTGTGAAGCAAAGTAATTTGTTATTTTATTAGGCATATATGGTGTATTTTTATTTGTTTTGTTAATAAAAGTTCTGAGTTTGACGTTGTTGTTGCTTGAATCAACTGCCGAATTGCCGCTAATTTGAAAGTGAAAGTAAAACACGCACGGCGCTTTTTCCAAGCTATTTGAAAGCCAAGAAATGCAAACAATTGCTTGATGCCGAATTGCGGCAATTCAATTGCTGCTAATTTGAAAGTGAAAGTAAAATGCGCACAGCACTTTTACAAGCCATTTGAAAGCGAAGAAAAGAGGGAAACACAAACAAACTAACCCCCCCCAACCCAACGGTGATACCGGTGTTGTCACACGTCGATTAACCGGTGGGAAAATGTCCTCACCTTCACAACCCTAGAACAGAGACGAGCTGCAATAAGACAAAAAACATCCGGTTACCGATCGCGTAAGCTCCAGGGGAAGCTCCTTAAGTTCGACCATCCTACACACACTTGACTGACCGCTCGCTCGCACCAACAGGAGGAGGGTTGTGTTACTCTCTACACTGCACTCAACCTGAGGGATTTCTACACTTTCAGTCTTTGAGGAGACATGAAAAACAGCGCATACCGCAGGAACGGTATAACAGAAAATATTAGTGGTTTTTTTCAAATCTCGGTATACCTTGAAACCGGTAATCAGCCCATGCCTAGTTTTAAGTTAAAACACATGTTTCACAGCCTAGTCCCAGACTAACATGCATTTTTGAGCTTAACTGAAAGCAACTTGCACTGACATATCTTAAAATATGTCAGTGCCATTGATTTGTATCAAGATGCAGATGAGTAATGTTTTTTTTCTAAGGCAGAGAAAAGTGATGGAATTCTAAATTTCTTCAAATATGATGAAGAAACAAACTCATCTACTGCTTGGATGCCCTTAGGGTGAGTGAATTGTCAGCATATCTTAATTTTCATGTGAACTATTCCTTCAGGTAAATGCTTCTGCTTGTTCAAGTCAACTCAAGGCTAAAGGAATGACAACTCAAATCTTATTTCTACTTAGAGTGTATCCATGCACAGTGCAACACTAGGGCTTACAAACATTCAGGCTGTCATTTATTGATCAGTCTGAAATTGAATGCAACACAATACAAGTAGATCAAAGCAACCCTGGGCATCCACAAACTCAAATCCTGAAGGAAAACATAATGAGAAGTGAACCACATTAATTAAAAACTGGTCTAACTAGAGCACAGATGACAGCCCAGAGCCTGGCAGGACAGTGTATCTTGGAAACACACTGGCTTCATTCTCATGGGTGTCATTTTGCCAAATCCATTAGAAGAAATAGCAGTGTCAGGCCTGAGAGCAGTCATCCAGACACTCTATTAGCAGCCGTGAGGCTTTGATTGATGTCTATAAATACAGGCGACATTCTCAGGCATACAGTTGCAATCGCCAGCTTCAGCAACACCGCATTTGTAGAACACAGCATCACAAAGCCTGTGGACAGGTGGTGATATTGGCACCATTTCACATTATGCCAACTATTGGCTGGCCCAGTTTAGGTAGCTTCATCTTGGCACATCTTTCCGACAGAAACAGTGCCAATAGGAGCAAAGTCTCTTCAGGTCATTACTGCACTGTCCTACGTGGAAAACCAATCCCAGAGAGGAAATGGATGGTATTAGATTTTCAATCTTAAAAGTTCTGAGTTTGACGTTGTTGTTGCTTGAATCAACTGCCGAATTGCCGCTAATTTGAAAGTGAAAGTAAAACACGCACGGCGCTTTTTCCAAGCTATTTGAAAGCCAAGAAATCCAAGGAAAAGGAAAACTCAAGCTAACAATTGCTTGATGCCGAATTGCGGCAATTCAATTGCTGCTAATTTGAAAGTGAAAGTAAAATGCGCACAGCACTTTTACAAGCCATTTGAAAGCGAAGAAAAGAGGGAAACACAAACAAACTAACACCCCCCAACCCAACGGTGATACCGGTGTTGTCACACGTCGATTAACCGGTGGGAAAATGTCCTCACCTTCACAACCCTAGAACAGAGACGAGCTGCAATAAGACAAAAAACATCCGGTTACCGATCGCGTAAGCTCCAGGGGAAGCTCCTTAAGTTCGACCATCCTACACACACTTGACTGACCGCTCGCTCGCACCAACAGGAGGAGGGTTGTGTTACTCTCTACACTGCACTCAACCTGAGGGATTTCTACACTTTCAGTCTTTGAGGAGACATGAAAAACAGCGCATACCGCAGGAACGGTATAACAGAAAATATTAGTGGTTTTGAAACCGTGGAATTTTCAAATCTCGGTATACCTTGAAACCGGTAATCAGCCCATGCCTAGTTTTAAGTTAAAACACATGTTTCACAGCCTAGTCCCAGACTAACATGCATTTTTGAGCTTAACTGAAAGCAACTTGCACTGACATATCTTAAAATATGTCAGTGCCATTGATTTGTATCAAGATGCAGATGAGTAATGTTTTTTTTCTAAGGCAGAGAAAAGTGATGGAATTCTAAATTTCTTCAAATATGATGAAGAAACAAACTCATCTACTGCTTGGATGCCCTTAGGGTGAGTGAATTGTCAGCATATCTTAATTTTCATGTGAACTATTCCTTCAGGTAAATGCTTCTGCTTGTTCAAGTCAACTCAAGGCTAAAGGAATGACAACTCAAATCTTATTTCTACTTAGAGTGTATCCATGCACAGTGCAACACTAGGGCTTACAAACATTCAGGCTGTCATTTATTGATCAGTCTGAAATTGAATGCAACACAATACAAGTAGATCAAAGCAACCCTGGGCATCCACAAACTCAAATCCTGAAGGAAAACATAATGAGAAGTGAACCACATTAATTAAAAACTGGTCTAACTAGAGCACAGATGACAGCCCAGAGCCTGGCAGGACAGTGTATCTTGGAAACACACTGGCTTCATTCTCATGGGTGTCATTTTGCCAAATCCATTAGAAGAAATAGCAGTGTCAGGCCTGAGAGCAGTCATCCAGACACTCTATTAGCAGCCGTGAGGCTTTGATTGATGTCTATAAATACAGGCGACATTCTCAGGCATACAGTTGCAATCGCCAGCTTCAGCAACACCGCATTTGTAGAACACAGCATCACAAAGCCTGTGGACAGGTGGTGATATTGGCACCATTTCACATTATGCCAACTATTGGCTGGCCCAGTTTAGGTAGCTTCATCTTGGCACATCTTTCCGACAGAAACAGTGCCAATAGGAGCAAAGTCTCTTCAGGTCATTACTGCACTGTCCTACGTGGAAAACCAATCCCAGAGAGGAAATGGATGGTATTAGATTTTCAATCTTAATACTGTCAATAACAAGAAGCAGCAGCTGTTAAAATCTAAGCAATTTAGACTGATTAGGAAAAGGAACAGTTCAACCAAAAGTTAACATTTGCTGTAGGTTAAAATCCAAGATTTAGAGGAGTTTGTTTCTTCATCAGATTTGGAGAAATGTAGCATTCCATCACTTCCTCACCAATGGATCCTCTGCAGTGAATGGGTGCCGTCAGAATGAGAGTCCAAACAGATGATAAAAACATCACAATAATCCACAAGTAATCCACACCACTCCAGTCCATCAGTTAACAGCTTGTGAAGTGAAAATTTGCATTTGAAAGAAAGAAATCCATAATTTTAATGTTTCTAACTTCAAACCATTATTTCTAGCTAAAAGAGTCCATAATGCTTTCTCCAGTCTTCTGAATCAGGAGAGAATTATGCACAAATCAAGCACTGTTTACAAGCAAAAACTGGATTATGGACTATTTTAGCCAAAAGCAACGGCTTGAAGTTAAAATCTCTAAAATCTCTCTCGAGATTTGTTAGTTACGGATTTGCGTTACTCTCATTCTGACGGCACCCATTCACTGCACAGGATTCATTGGTAAGCAAGTGATGTAATGATACATTTCTCCAAATCTTTTCTGATAAAGAAACAAACTCATCTACACCTTGAACAGCCTGAAGGTGAGGACATTTTCAGCAAATTGTAATTTTTGAGGTGAACTATTCCTTTAATGTAATGGAGAATTTTTTTTTCTGCATTAGTATATAAAAACCGCCTCAATGATCAACAAGTACCAGCAATTATTATTTAATAATCAACTACTTATGAAAATAATGATGATGAAATGACATTCTTTTATAATAGGTCACATACACAATGCAAAGTTTTGAGACTGACAAGCGCATTTAAGCGCAGGAATGTATTCATTAAATGACAGTTCTCTAAGTGTATTTATACAATTTAATTAGATATAACCATAACAACACAGCACCTCACTGCTGTAACCAAGAAACATGGATTCCAACAGTCTATGATTGGTGTAAGCTAAAAATTTAAGTACTAATGCATTATAAAAAAATCAAATGAGATGAAGTCTAGATTATCAAACACACATTAAGACATGGTTAAATAATATATAAAACATGCCAGCGACAAATTTTCAGCAAAAACAACTATTTGATATAAAATACTGATATAAAATATCTGGCATCATGTTATGAGAATTTCTTCATACTGCCTCTAGGTTTGAGGTTACAAAATATTTACAACATCATTGTTATTTGTATTTACCACATGAAAGCCTGTTAAATAATCATTCTTCTTTAGTTTGTCAGATTAAAGTTTTTCTTTCAATCAAAGCAAAAGTTGTTTCTGAAGGGTTAATCGCCTCACCTGGTTTTGTAGCGTGCAGCACTCCCTTAATTCAAACACCACACCTTAATCTACATGACTGCAGTTAGCAACCATAGCCGCAATTATTTCACAACAGCTGAGAAATTATTCCACAGGGTGATGGCAAAACTTCACTGCATCAAATACTTCCTCTTTACAGGCAAAACACACACCGCCAGACACATAGAAAACCTCTTTACGCATGCAAACTGTACTAACAACAAATAGAGAAATCCTTACGTTACACACAGCCACCCAAAACCATTTTCTAAACAACCGAAGAAAACCAGTGAAAACCATAAGCTTGCCTAAGGGAGAAAACAAGTTATGACCTAATACGCTGTGCACTTTCACTGTCAAAATGTGTCATCTGAAAGTAGAACTCAGTGAATCGCCAGCATTAAACCAAAACACTAAAAGCATGTTCCTGGATAGTACAGGCGGAGTGGAATATGTTCTGCTGCTTTCAACAGGATTATTTTACACTTTCATTCACACACGACTCTGTGAAAGGAGAGCCACACTAATGCATGTACCTGGCAGCTAAAACCTCAGACATCCAATTTCACAAACCAGACCAGAATTAAGAGCCGTCATAGGGCCTTTCGCACCGCGGGAACCTTTTCATAGTACCAGAACTAATTGTGGAACTACCCACTTTTCGGCGTGTTCGCACCGCCGGAATCCAACCCTTTAAATGGTACTGGAAAATAGTTCGTGCAAAATCGTCCCAGTACTTTAGTACCGTACGTTTAGTTCTGGAACTAAAGCGGTGCGAAAAGGCCTATTTTCAGCATCAACACACGGAGCAAAGAAATGCCACAGCAATATTTTACTTCCATTTACCACAGCAGTGTTATGTGAGATAGTCTCAAACAGTTCATCTGTTGCTGTCAAAATGCTCTGTCACCTTTCACAAGAGATGTTATGGGTCAATATGACAGTGACAGAGACTGCATGGTAATGGTAAACGATCACGTCTTATCTGTCCAATGCCACATAAACATCACTCTGTAGATCAGAGATGCCCAATCCTTTGGCCTTTGATTTGGCACGCCATACCATAATCACAGGGGAGGGGGAGCAAGCCATTAATATTAATTTGATTGTTTTATTTTAACATGAATTTTTGATTTATTTTTGCATTGAAATGCAGAGAATATAAATTAATTTTGTTTACAAATACATTATAATGTAAAACAATTTGCTAATTTTAGCCTATACATATACTACACAGTGGCCCAAAATATCTGGACACTGAAGTAGAGGTCGGCCGATTACTGGCATTTTTTAATGAATCGGCATCGGCCGATTGTGCTGCAAATTAGGCCGATTTATAGACAGGCGCATCTGCGGGCAGCTAAGCGTTGTTGCGGAATGCCGTACCGAGAATCTCTCTCTGGCAGCATGAGCAGCTCACACTCTGCAGCCGCGGTTTGTTCACACACAGCTTCAGCTAATGATGGCAGGGCAAAACAGACCGTTTTGAAAGCGTAGTTACGTTTTACCCTACCAGAATTGATGCCGACCATGCTTATCATATTCATAAGTGCAACAAGTCATTTGCATGTGAAAGTTGAAATACGTGCATTTCAGACGAAACTTCTGGTCTGACTATAACGTGCATGTTACCTTTCCTCATGAAATGTGTCTGTGGGTCTGATAATAGCCTCCACGATGATGAGTGAACTTTTATTTTTATCATCACTTAGATTATGGCCATTTGACTTATAGCAGTGTCCAGTTTTTCCCATACATTTAGTTATTTGTGGCGGCTCGTCACAATATCAAAACTGACCGCCACAAATAGATTTTCCAAAAGGCTTATACTTCCTTGAATAAACTGAGCACAGCACGTTTCAAAATTAAAATGCAGCGCGGGTGTTTTTATATGAATGTATATGTGAAAAGAACCGACCGTCTTCAGAAAAGCTTTGATGTCATTTTAATTTCGTCTTTCCTGCAATGCCTGATAAAGTAGCGTTTGTGAGCGCAGCGCTGATTTGATTACAGCCGTTACTGGGGAAACCGATATATCGCTGCTCCAACAGCGCCTCCTGCTGGCAGAGGATCAATTTGCATTTGCAAGTCTGTGGGAAACACTGGTGTCTGTCAGCAAACATAAACATAAAGCATGCTTCAGAACAGTTTTGAGAAGGTGCTTAAGTTGTGAGCCATGTATTATTACTATGAATTAAGCTACTACTATCTTGTACCCTGATGAAGGGGGAAAAAGAAAATCGCCCAAACATATCGGCATCACATATCGGCCACCGGCTGCCCTGATTCCTAAATATCGGCATCGTCCAGAGAAAAACCCATATCGGTTGACCTCTACACTCAAGCCACACTTAGACCTAATGCATGAATCTCACTGCATAAAATAAAGTTTTAAACCAAGCATAATTTATTTACATGAAATATAGTACAAGCATGCTTTATGTCAGTAGTTCTCAACCAAGGGCCCTGGACTCAACAGAGGTTCTCAGTAAACTTCCAAGCGTGATTTAAAAGTACTCAATTACTTAATTTAATATTATTGAAACAATTAATTATAATATATATATATATATATATATATATAAAAAAATAAATAAAATAATCTTACTTACGTTAAATGCTAAAACATATACATAAAATAAAAAAGCATTTCCCCCCTTGATAATTATTGTTTCTGTTTGTCTCTCAGTTTGTTTATTAAAATAATGAACTTAAAACAATCCGCTTTGTCATAATTATAGTAGTAAATTTTTTATATCTGTCAACAATCAGTTATCAGTCAAAACACTAGCAGCTATACACCTGTAAAAAAAATTGACAACATAAATTCATTCAAATGAACCAAAACACCCGCTATCAAATACAGTCTCTTTTAAATTTTAATTTAACCATTTAAATTTTAAAAATGTGACTTCAAAATGTTCAAATGAATTTAAATGTTTTGTTCACGAGAACACATTTCTTAACACTTCTCCTAGATTTGAAGTATTTCTTTCTGAGTTTTCCCATACTGTAAAATCTCCTAACTCATAAATAATAATTTTCTTAAGGACTATGATCTTACCTTTCTTGCTGATTGTGGTGTACTTTATGTATCTGTTTGTCATTTTACATAAAACTACTAATTTAAAAAGAAAGATGATTGCACACAGACTGAAGTAGTTTAAGTCTTTGGTTCTTTTAATTGTGATGATTTTGGCTCACATTTCACAAAAACCCACCAATTCACTATCTCAACAAATTAGAATACTTCATAAGACCAATAAAAAAAATTTTTTTAGTGAAATGTTGGCCTTCTGGAAAGTATGTTCATTTACTGTACATGTACTCAATACTTGGTAGGGCCTCCTTTTACATGAATTACTGCATCAGTGCGGCGTGGCATGGAGACAATCAGCCTGTGGCACTGCTGAGGTGGTATGGAAGCCCAGGTTGCTTTGATAGCGGCCTTCAGGTCATCTGCATTGTTGGGTCTGGTGTCTCATCTTCCTCTTGACAATTCCCCATAGATTCTCTATGGGGTTCAGGTCAGGCGAGTTTGCTGTAAATCAAGACAGCTCAAGGTGCATTTTTAATTTGCATGTCAAACAAGCAGGTGACTTAAAGCCAAACTGACCTGTTCTGTCTGCCAAGAGAGCTACAACACCTGACTTACCTTTCCCGTCTTGTGGTCGAACCACACCAGAGCGTGATTCCTGGACAACACCTTGCAGTCGAAGGTGGCGTTATTCTGGGCAGGGCGACACCGGGCCACGGAGCGCCCGATCTTGACCGGCTCATCCAGGTAGACATGACGTTCCTGAAACGGGTGTGAATTCGGGCGACAGGTAAACACGGCCAGCGCTGAAGGCATTGAGGATGGCTTGGGAGTGCTACTCCAACCAGAGACGAAAGACAGGGTTTCTTGATCCAGACTGGCCCGTTGCTCCAATATCTTAATGAATTAGCAGGTGAACAACGCACATGGCAATACGAAAACTCTAAGAAAAGACGAGGCTCTCCTGCTGACCGACTACATAATAACGTCAAAATGACTAGTTAGACACTATGTTGACAACTTCATGCCCCCTTGCGAGACCCCCATGATGCCAAACCAGCTGCCCAATTCCATACAACTCTGTTTTTTAGATGACAGTCCACAACTTGAGTTGTTACACCTCGTTCCCTACACAATTCATCCTCATCCCCCTTCACAACCATAGGCCTGGCCAAAAATACAAGTCAGTAACGCTATACTAGTAACCTGTTGGACCAGCTAATCTATAACGTTACTCCCCCCCCCCTCAGAAATAAGACTGTGCGCCGTTTGACATGCGCTTCTAGATTAACCTGTCAACGATTTCTATATTAACGGGCACAAAAACACACTAACGCAAATGTTAAACCCTAATGAAGATTAATAACGTGAGTGGGTTTGGCTCAAGTATGCAGGACAGATCACCAAGCCACCACTCCCCAAGACTGATCAGCCTTTCACTATGAAAACAAAAGCTTAATGACCTAATCAACCCGACATTTGCAAGCTTTTAACTGTCAGAATTCATGTAAATTTTACAAACCGCTCCCGCGGAGGCTGCTTTCTTGCGTACCAGAGCGTTAGCTGGCTAACTTCATAATAGCGCGTTAGCTTCGCTGAGGTAACGGTGGCCTTTATCTTCTTCTTATCAAGCCCTCCGGACTGAAAGAGACTTTAGAAATAATTCCGAGTGCATTTATCCAGGAGGAAGAAGTAATTTTTTCGTCTGTGCAACTTTTGTGCGCGGAGAATTTGCGCAAATCCAGTATTAGCTCAGGAGCCCGATACCTAGCTTAGCTCCTCGCTGAGGGACGCGGTAAATTCTCCAGAAAAGAAACTCGCAAACGAATAAAGTCCGTGACACGGTCCCGCGGTAAGCCGTGGAGGTCTCCGCTCCCGAGGACACTGACAACGCGAGGAAAAATCGTTGTGTGCGAGAGGATAATTGGAAGTAAGTCGTCCTCCTGAAGAAATACACACACACACACACACACACACCGGCCACAAACCACCGCTAAACTCGCGCACCGCTGAGAAAGGGGCGGGGACTCCACCGTGACGCGCTAAAGGGGGCGGGGCTACGGTGTGGACGAATTGCGTTTCCAGAGAAAAAGGTGACGTTTTTCATATGGAATGAAAATAGATGGACAAAGAAAGATATACATATCTATGGGTATGGAGGCCCAAACATCCAGATTTTTTAATAAGTAAGTCAATAAATGAATATACAAATAAATACATATAAAAATAAAAAAATCGAAAAAATGACTTTTAATGATAATAATAAAAATGATTGAATTTTTATTTGAATTCAGTCCTGCATTAATTTTTTTATTACTTTTTCACTTTATTTAATAATGCATTTATTTTAAAAATTAGATTACACTTTATTTTAAGGTGTCCTTGTTACAGTGTAATTAAACATATAAGTACTGAGTGATATTAATTAACTACATGTACTTACTATATGATTTGGGTTAGAATTAGGATTTGGTTTAGGGTTACTTGCACGTAATTATGCATAATTTATTGTTATTATAATACTTAGTGCATGTAACGTGTAACAAGGACACCTTAAAATAAAGTGTTACAAAAAATATTTTGAAATGTTATTACATTTAAATTAATTTGTTGTGTCTTTACTTTTCATTAATTAATTTATTTCCATGTTTGTTTGCTTAAACTTTTTTTTTTTATTGTTACATTTCTATCTCCATATTATATCTTATTATAATGATCACAGCCTTTATGAACATAAGGTAAATTCTAGACCATATTCATGAGGTGCTTGCTGGAATGCCTTTTAAAAACAGCACTGAAGGAGCTCCTTTACTATCTGGTCCAATTTATTCATTTAATTGAAAACCGAAAGATGCCAAACTGGAAGAGTATACTTAATAATCATTGACCAAACCGCTCACTTAGCAAACACAGACAACACAAAACAAATGCATATTGGCAAAATCAAAGCCTTTGGAAGGTGCTTCTAGGCTCCCGGTAAAAGCACAAGTTATTTATGGAGTTCAAAATCATCCCTGGAAAGTATTTTTGTTTCAGAAATGAGGAGAGGGTTTCAAAGCTAACTCCACCCCCTGTCCCTCTGTTTGGACTTGGAATATGTGGACTAAATTACACTGAATATCTGTCATACCAAATGGAGCGTGCTGATTTGACTCTAATGTCTTGCTCAGGCTAATCCAATTGCTTTGTCTTGGTTCTTAATGTGACCCATAAGAAGTAATTAAGTGATCACTGTTGGAACATCTATATGCAAACAATGGTGCGGTTCAGTGATGCCTGTGACTGTATATGACGTTACAGTGCCAGGCCACCATATGAACTCAATTCTGCTCTGTTCATTTGATTTAAAATAGACAACAGATTCTAACATGTTATTATTTTCAACAAGTGTGCCACAGAAATGTACAACTACAATAGTCTTAAGCTGAAACCAAACCACATTTGACCTAAAAATGATATTATCGGATGAAATAAATGACATTAAATATAATCATGCAAAGATGGAATTCGGAAAGGATTATAAGGTTTTTCTCAGTTTCATACATTCTATACTATAATTAGCTATAATCAGAATTTATGTTTATTCGCCAAATTACACTAAGCAATTAGCCTTGGGGGTTGCTAAAAAAAAAAATATATATATATATATATATACATATAAATATATAAAATATGTAGTCCTTTTGTCAGTTAGCTCTATTAATTATTATTATTTACAACATTATTAACAACAGAAAAAAGTAAAAAATGTTGGTGCTATTAAAAAGGTATATATTTTCTGTTTAGTTTTTTTATTTGTTCCTTAAGGCTTGTAAGAAATGTAAGTAATTTAAATGTAAGAAATGTAGTTTGCAAAGAGCATACTTTTTTCATGTATATGGTGTTTTTGTAATAATATAAATAACTGCATAGTGTAGCCTATTGTTCTTTACATTACAAAAAAAGTCATTCTGAAAATAAAAAAAGCACATCACATTTTTACCATTCGAACTCATCAACCTAGTAAATAAATACAAGAGGCACCGTGGCTGCGTGCGCGCTCCCGTAAAAATCTTGACCTCACGTATGACGTCAGCACGCTGTTGACGCAAGCCCCGCCCCTTTCGCCCTGGCCGTGTTTGTATTTACAGCTCAAGCTCCTCCAGCTTTCAGCAATAAACCGAGTCCGATCACTCATGGACCGAACGGAGGGTGTCACCATGGCCTTTCATGGGTCTGAGGGACTGGAAGAACAGCTCGAGGAGCCGGAGGATACTCTGAGAGTTTCTCCGGCGGAGGAGATGCCCGTCGATGGGCCTCCAGCGGTAGAGGAGCCGCTACTGCTGCCGTGGGACCGCTTCTCCTCCTGGCTCCACTGCATCTGTGTGGTCGGCTTCGATCTGGAGCTCGGGCAAGCTGTGGAGGTACAGCACACTGTCGTATTAATACTATTTAAATCATAGTGTCTGTTTAGTTGTCATCTGTGAGTTGGCCTGCTAGCCGGCTAACTGTGTGGAAGTCAATGGAAACCTGCTAGCATCAGTGGCTAACAAAAATAATTGAGTCATCAAAAATTATATATATATATATATATATATATATATATATATATATATACACACACACACACACACAAACACACAGCCGGCTAGCCGTCGCATAGATGGGAACTTAGTTATTTTATTGTATCATTTTTTTAAACTATATATATACACACACACAAACACACAGCCGGCTAGCCGTCGCATAGATGGGAACTTAGTTATTTTATTGTATCATTTTTTTAAACGATTTTGCTACTTTTTATTTTATTGCAATTTACTGTAATTGCAGTTTTATGGTACAGCAGGACATTAGAGCAGTGCAAGCAGTTCAGTGGTGCATGTTACTGTGTCTGATCTTTTATGTTGTGATCAATATGTCTGAAAGCTTTCAGTGACAGTAGCTATGAAATATTTGTGCATAAAAAAATATTTTCATCCATGTGTTTGATTGTGGAATGCAATAAAAAAAAAAACTAAACTTTTTCAAAACAAATTCTGCTGCAGGTGATTTACCCACACCACTCCAAACTCACTGAAAAAGAGGTAACTGTTGTTTTACATTATCCTGCTAGTTTCAACCATGGCTTTAGATGGTCAGTTTTAAAATATTTAGTGGTTTCTTTGTTTTTCTCATTTCAGAAAACAAGTATATGCTATCTGTCATTCCCGGACTCCAATTCAGGTAAACTGCATTTCCTCACTATAATTAATTTTTAAGGTTTTATGGTTCTTCCTGTATCTGTTGTAAATAATAAACAGTTGATGCACAGATGTTTGTCAGCTGTAGATTTAAACCTGCATAGCCTAAACTTTTAGCATTTTTGACTCCTAAAAGTTTAGTCTTAGATCACACAGTCACGGTAAGCTGAAAGCTAATGGAGAGTAATTTATTCAGTGATCATGTCAGAAGCATTTTTCAGAGTGATCATTAATGTATTTTAGAAGCCTGACATAAATTTTAATCACTTTTAATATTGTATGTGAGTATTATTAGTGCTCAAAGTGTCTGTTTTGTGATTAAGCAGTGCAGTCGTAGTGTATTTTCCTGCGGTTAAGGTTTGATTTAGAGCACTGTAATTCATCTGAGTGAGTACTTTGACCTGTGTGTCTTACGCTAATGTGTGTGGGATGAGAGTTCGACATCTCCCTCCAGCAACACTACATGCATATTCAGAAAGAAACTCGCAGTGTGGGTTGTGGAGTCTCTGACTCTTCTGTATTAGCGATATTAATGGGCCGTCACTGACTGAGTAGGTCAATATCTATGATTGCACACTTGTAGTTGCTTCGTAACAGTGTGTGTTCTGATGTAAATGTATCATGTGAGTTTGTTTCTTCATGGGAACAGATTTGGAGAAATGTAGCATTGCATCACTTGCTCACCAGTGGATCCTCTGCAGTGAATGGGTGCCGTCAGAATCACATGCATATTCAGAAAGAAACTCGCAGTGTGGGTTGTGGAGTCTCTGACTCTTCTGTATTAGAGATATTAATGGGCCGTCACTGACTGAGTAGGTCAATATCTATGATTGCACACTTGTAGTTGCTTCGTAACAGTGTGTGTTCTGATGTAAAAGTATCATGTGAGTTTGTTTCTTCTTGGGAACATATTTTGAGAAATGTAGCATTGCATCACTTGCTCACCAGTGGATCCTCTGCAGTGAATGGGTGCCGTCAGAATGAGAGTCCAAACAGCTGATAAAAACATCACAATAATCCACAGCACTCCAGAATAAAGAGTTCGGCTGAATGGATTCGAAAACGGTAAAACTCAACTGTTTAACTCTAGGGGAGTTGAAAAATTAGCCTATTTTAAAAAATAGTGGAGTGTTCCTTTAATGGCATCCATTAACCTCGGTAAAGTCACAGTGTTGCAGTGATTTTCATTTATTTTCATTTAATTTTTTTATTTTATTTTTTGGGCTTAATACACAGATGAGACATTCTGCGCTTACAGGATATCCTGTTGTAAATGGTCTGTTTTAAAGATATTGTAACCTGCTAACCAAACCTGACTCGCCCTTTTTCTAGAGGACATCGGGTTCTCATAGCTCATGATTCTTGTTGCAGTGATTCGCCCAAGTTATCGCCATTGTGCTGTTTTGAAAAAGCCTCTCATCTCTGTCATCAGTTTCGCTGTTTTCCTCATGGAGGTCCGGAGTCAGATGCCGTGCATATGGATATTTGTGGCGTGCGTTAGTGTCTTCTCTCGCATGCTGTGGGTGAGGTGACCCACTCATGGTGGGAAAAGCATGCGGGTTGCTGTGGCAACAGAGTTCCTGCCACCCCATGCGATGTGAAGAAGTGCGTCTGTTGTGACATATTACGTGCCATTCGCTCTCTCTCAGCAGCAATGCAGCCAACTGTGCATTTGTTTCAGTTGTGTTCAGTAAATCTGTGAACGTCTTACTCAGAATGATGGGGGAGAATTCATGTATGAAGTGCACGGCTTGTTACACACTGAAAAAATATGGTATAGAAACGATTTTCACTCAGAAATTGCTGGTAAAGTTCACAGATAATTACAAAGAATCAGCAAGTAACACACTGAATTAAACTTGACATTTTGAAATGTGGTTTTCTTGTAAAACGTACTACAAAAATCAATAACTTCATGAAAAATGATTTTTACAGTGTAGAAAGCTGCAAGTACATTCTATTGGAGCTTGTAGTGGGAATATTAATACTTTAATTATGAATCAATTATAAAATTGTCAATGGCAGTATTTGAATAAACATTGAAATGTTAATGGCTGACATCACAAGCTTGACTATTTTGTACTTTACAGAAAAATGTAATTTTTTTTAGAAGAACTGATATTTTAAAATGTCTCCCTGTAAAAAAATATTTGTCACATAGTTATTTTAGTAGCTTTGACATACTAACATAGTTTTATTAATATTTTGAATCGGTTTTTATTTCTATGGCTTTGGCTTTCATTTCCATTTTAGCTTGTTTTAGTGTGCTTTTGTCATTTTTAGTGTTTTTAATATATATATATATATATATATATATATATATATATGTATATATAGTTTTTATAAATTTTTTGTTTTAGTTATTTTAGCACAAAGTTAAACTAAATTAAAATGAGAAATGTTGTTGCAACTAGCTGAAATTTAAATATTTTCTTTATTTTATTTAATGTTTATTTTATTTCAAGTCACTTTTTTTTGTATGTTTTAATTTTAGATTCTGTTTTAGTTAACTATAATAACCCTGATTGGTCAACAAATGTATTTCTCTATCTTCAGTGTTTTCAATGATAAGGCCCTTTTAATTATTATCTTGTAAATGTAAATGTTGACGTCACAGCCATGAATATTTTTCAACAAGCCATTTTGCGCTATAATTTTCTTTACAGAAAAATGGCGTACATTTTGGTAGACCTGATATATAAAAAACATTTTTTAACTAGAAATATGTGCATCTATGTAAAAAAAAAAAAAAAAAAAAGTCAACCTATTATTCATCTGTCTTTAGTGTTGTCCATGATAATGCCCCTTTAATTATCATCTTGCATGTAGTCCTAGTTATTGATTAAAGCGTAATTATTAAATTATTGTTCTGATCATCTTGTGTTTGATTATTTAATGGTTTTCTAGATACAGGACGTAACGAGCATGTATCTGGACGATGTTCGTTCAGCAGGATTATTCTGTAAATGTTGTGTAAACGCTGCTTTTTATAGACTCCCGTGGTGTTGAGGAAAGGGTTAGCCGAGAGCGTGAGCTAATCCATCCGTCACAGCCCGTAGAGAGAGCCAGTAATCTGGTTTCACACTCGCACAAACCACCTTCCTTGTTCCTTGTGGCCCACACACATCACTGTGTGCAGAAAAGACCGAAATAGAGACTAGGACAAACACGGTTGTCCTAGTCTGAACCGGAACAGTCCGTCCGTCCTGAAGACATCAGAAGTGATGTAGGAGTCAGTGCTTCTGTTGCTTATTCATCTCCAGATGGTTACTTAACTTATGGATTTTCCATCTGTGTTGAATTTTTTGTGGATGTCATATCCATGTTACACTGCATACAGATTTTTTTAATATAAAATTTTATAATATTTTATTATATCATTATTTTATTTATTTATTATTTGAGGTCTGAAGCTTAGTGTTAAGAGTTAGAGTTAATATTTAGTTTTATTATAAATAATATATGCATAATATATGCAATAATGCATTTTATTGTTGTTATTTATTATTTTTGTATTTTTATTTTTTTTTACATCTGAAGGTTGGTGTTATTCTGTGATTTTACTGAGAGTTTAAATTATTATATTTTATTTTATTATTAATAATATAATACATATTACTGTTATATATTATTTTGTATTTTATTTAATTTTGTATTTCTTTTAGACCTGAAGCTTTAATGTTGTTGTGAGTTATATTTTAGTATTAATAATATATTTTATATGCTATTCTATATTATTTATTATTTTGTATTTGTTTTGATTTATTTATTTTAAAACTTTTTTTTTTTTTTTAATATGTGGAACTTTGTGTTATTCATAGTGATTCACTGAGAGTTCATGTAGTAATTATAAATGTTTTAAGACCCCATGACATCAAAATTGACTTTTTCTAATGTTGTAGTATTGTTTTTGTTTTTTTTAAGAATGTGTTGGTTTTGAGTAGGTTTTTGGTGTTGTTTTTGTGTTGTGGCAAAAAAAAAGTTGAAATACAAATGTTAAGTTGACTTACGCATTTTAAATGTAATATATTTTCTGAAATATTGGAAATATTCATGGTAATGGAAAAGAAAAATTGTCATCACAACTAAATTCAAAGTGCCTTGATTGATTTCAAGTGTGGTTTTGCTGTGCTGTGATGTAAACTAAAGCCTCTTGGCTATTTTGAAACGCAAAAGCACACCAATTTGGTACCGTGGCCTTTATTTCTGAGAGATGATGCAGAATGGACTGATTTGGCAGCTTAAATATTGTGGCTGAAGTCAGATTTGTTTTGGAAAAAAAACAAGCACATCAGATGAAGACATGGTTTCAATAAAATGTCCTTGATTCAGCCGGTGCACGTTTGCACTGCGTAGTTTTGCAGATAAATGTCAGTGTTTGTGCCTCTGCTCACAGGTTGTCTCGGGGACACACAGTTCTGCTTCCGTTTCCGGCAGGCCACAGGCAGGAAGTCGTCACTCGGATGTTTCCTCGACCACTTCGACCGGGATGCGCCGGTCTGTCTCAAGGTCAGTGCTGAGGACATCAACTCATAAGTCATAACTCAGCCTGTTAATGAAGTAAAGACTGCCCTACACTGAGATACTTCTGCAAATAATCTGTTACGTGTCATTATTACTAATATGAAATGTGCTTGTTTTCTTCTTTCCACAGAGAGATCAGGGCTATTACTACGGGTATGTGTACTTCAGACAGGTGCGAGACAAGTCGCTCAAAAGAGGCTACTTTCAGAAGGTACGACCATGACGATTTATTCCTCACATGAACCTGAAGTCTCATGTTGATCGGAGAGGTGATGAATTTAAAGTGACATCTGCTATTTGTTATAACATGCACGTCACTTCTGGCGGTGCGACAAATGATTCCAGTGAATAATTTTATGTCTCATCCACCCAAGAGCTAATTCCTGGCCTTTAGTGCATATTATAACTTATACAGCATTGGCTACATGTATACTGCAGCTAAATTCAGTTGCTTAAAGGGAAAGTTCACCCAAAATTTAAAATTCTGACATCATTTACTCAACTTCAAGTTGTGTGAATTTCATTCTTCTGCTGAACACAGAAGAAGATATTTTGAAGAGCGTGGGTAAGCAAACAGTTGTTGGTCCCCATTGACTTCCGTCGTATAGAATTTTTTTTTTTAGCTGAAACCGTGGTCCTTAGTGATTCATGAAATCCAAGTGAACAGCTGAGATTCAAAAAAGCAGATCAAAGAACACAAAATTAATATCCATGTCTCCTGACGATATATTGAGTTCTTATGAAGCAAAACGATCATTCTGTGCAAGAAACTGAACATTATTTACAACATTATGACCTGTAATGCAGAGCCTCAGGCAAACAAATCATTCACGAGCGAATCATCCTTTTGAACTGGTTATTTTTAGTGAACTGGATGAACCAGTTCACCAAATCAAACTGAACCGTCTGAAACGGTTCACGGTTCAAGCAGCACAGATCTACAAGTAACTCAACCAAAACTCACTTTCAGACACTTGATAGTGACTTCGACTGGAAATGAGCCGAAATATCAGTGTATATGATCATATAATGAATGAATCATGCAGCGCTCCAGGTCCTCTAACAGTCACTGAACAGAGGACACCGTTTGACTCGGACCGATGAGCCGCTGGTCTGCGCATGTGTCTACTGAACACTTGAATAAAGGAGATAAATGAACATTTGTATGGTTTCTTACGGTTTATGTAAAAAGAGGAGTTGATGAAGACAAGTTTATACACTTTATATACTTTTTGACACATAAAATATCTCTGTTTCACATCATTATTAGGTGCTTTAATAATATCATTGCGTATGCGTTACATCATTGCCTGATTACATAAACAAACTGGTGAATCATTACTTGGATCAGTTAATTGAAACAAACTGTCCGAAAGAACTAGTTTGTGGAGAAGAACCGAATTTCCCAGTTTGCCTGAGGCTCTGGATTAGAGGGAATAATGTTGTAACTAATGTTCATTTTCTTGCACAGACCGATCGTTTCACTTCATAAGACCTTAATATATTGTCAAGAGACATGGGTATTAATTTTTTCTTACCTGTATAAGCTTTTTTTGGACTCTTAAGTGACGGTAACCATTGACTTGCATTTAATGAATCACCAATGACCACAGTTTCAGCTGAAAATCTTTTATACTGTTCTGCTGAAGAAAAAAGTCACTTACATCTTGGATGGCCTGAGGGTGAGTAAATTAACAGCAAATTTTAATTTTTGGGTGAACTATCCCTTTATGACATACAGTATTTAAATACATATCAGAGTTGTGTCTCTCTTCTGTAGGCGTGATGCAAGAAATCAGAGGGAACGAGGTACATCTTGATTCAGCGTTGCCAGATCTTGCTCGAAAATACTGCAAACGCAAACAAGTCCATAATAAAGCTAAACAAAGCCAAATATTGAAAATAAGACCAAATTATTGTGACCTGCTCCTGCTTACTTTATTAACTCGATGAACTGGATTGCTTTGACTCAAAGCAATTAAAGCTCAAAAGCTAAAGGTTTAAGCTCAAACAATAAGCCCAAAGGCGCTTATAATAAATTAACATGGCAACATTTCAAAAGCGTGCCCTTCAAAGCAGCTTTCCCAAACATAAACAAAACAGTCAACGGTGGTGTGGTTAAAATTGCTGAACATAACGAGTCTTTAGTCACTTTAATATTAATTTGGTCGAAAATAGGGGATGGCACAATTTCGGGTGAGTTCTGTTCCATAAACACACAAAATGATCATTTTGGGCATTCACTCTTGTTTTTAAATGTGTGTGTATTTGCCCATTATGTAACTCTGATTGGTCGAGTGGTGTGTTGTAGTGATTTGAGCAAAGTTGAGTGGTGTTTTTAGACAGTAAGGAACTTTAAATGTTTTTTGGCTTTCGTTTGGTTCCCATTTCCTTACATTAAAACTGAAAATCGCCCCCAGCTAAGATCAAGCGCAGCACTGAACAAGTCCCAACAACACTGCATCACCGCAACAGAAGTGTGAGTCTGATCTATCACCAGCGAACGTTGTTCACACCCTAAAAATAGAGGCGGAGATTAGAGGGGAGATCTGGAACTTTTCAAGAGCCTTTAATTCTCGTTATTTTTGAAGACTGCGAGTATTTCGACACCTAAACGCTTTGACACCGGAGCTTTCTGGGGCTTTTGCTGCCCTGCAGCTTCTTATGCAATTCTTGAGGTGATTCACTGCGCTTCAATAAAACGTTGTGGTTTGTGACATGAACGAACACAACCCGGTTTGTTTTCTTTACTAACAGAACCATGTTGCTTACTCTAGTTTCCTTACCACTCCCTACTGGTTTCAGATGCATTTGAGCAAGCATGAAAAATGTAAATTTGGTCATTAACCCTATAAAGCCTACGTATATTTGATGCTTGATAATGATCAACATGATCAAAACTTTTTGAAAAACCTGTTGCACACAATTTTGAGCAATTTTTATTCATTGTATTGCACTGCATTATGTTTTGATCATAAAACTAAGCAGAAATATAATCAACTAAGACATACAGTTTTATTGGGAGATACAGAGTGACAACTGATATTTATATAATTTTATGTAAGTAGTCTGCTATACTGTTATAAAGATCCCATTGATTTACATTACAAGCTTCAGAATTTCATCACTCTTTGGCCATATAAATATCAGCGTCTGCACTGAATTGCATATTTTTGCTTAACTGTTTTTCCTCCATATTCTCACTTATTTCATACTATATGAGCCATAAAAACCTGATGTATCAAATGTGATGCTCAGTAAAAATATATAGGCCAACATTTTGGGGGCTGCCAAGCCCATTCATAAAGGTAATTAATGCACCATGTTTGAATATATGCCAGTGTGAATGGAGATAAAAGGTCATAGCTGAAATATTCCTTTAAGAACCTGTCTGCTGTTTTGGCCTGGATCTTGTGAGGATTTTTGAGCTTCATGACATTTCTCTCATCGTGTGTGCATGTGTGTGTTTCTCTCCTCCAGTCTCTGGTCCTCATCAGCAAGCTGCCCTACGTGACCTTTTTCCACTCTTTGCTAAAGCTCATTGCCCCAGAATACTTTGAGAAACAGGAGCCGTGTTTAGAGGCCGGTGAGTCCTGAAAACATGGACTACAGACTGTAAAACCAACAGTTATGGTGATAACAATTAGAGGTGTTTGATAGAGCAAGCTTCATTACTACTGTGGCTCACATTTAAGGTTAGGAACATTCAATTTCCTTTTCTTATTGGAAAACTCTGGCAACCACATACCAACACTCACTTCCCAGCCATATCATGCCCCTAGCAACCACATAGCAACACACAGAAAAACACCTTGGCAATACATACAGCATGCAATGACTCAGTACCCCTTAGTAACTCCATAGCAACATGCAACAATGACCTCGGAATATCTTAGTTACTGCATAGCAACAAACAACAATGTGGAACAACTTATCAGCCACATAGAAACAAACAACAACTCAGAACACCTTAGCAACCACATAGCAACATAAACTCAGAACACCTTAGCAACCACATAGCGACAAACAACTCGGAACACCTTAGCAACTGCATAGCAATGTGCAACAACAACTCTGAACACCTTAATAACCACAGCAACATGCAACAACAAATCGGAACACCTTAGCAACTGCATAGCAACATGCAACAACAACAACTCAGAACATGTTGCCAACTGCATAGCAACATGAAACAACTCAGAACACCTTAGCTACCCCATAGCAACATGAAACAACTCAGACCACCTTAGCAACTGCGTAGCAACATGCAAAAATGACTCACAGCTCCTTAGCAACTGTGTAACACCTTGCCAACTGCATAGCAACATGTAACAACAACTTCCGAACACCTTAGCAACTACATAACTTAGCAACTGCGTAACACCTTGGCAACTGCGTAGCAACATGTAACAACAACTCAGAAAACCTTAGCAACTGCATAATAACTTAGCAACTGCATAGCAACATGCAACAATGACTCACAACTCCTTAGCAACTGCGTAACACCTTGCCAGCTGCGTAGCAACATGTAACAACAACTCAGAACACCTTAGCAACTACATAACTTAGCAACTGCGTAACACCTTGGCAACTGCGTAGCAACATGTAACAACAACTCAGAAAACCTTAGCAACTGCATAATAACTTAGCAACTGCATAGCAACATGCAACAATGACTCACAACTCCTTAGCAACTGCGTAACACCTTGCCAGCTGCGTAGCAACATGTAACAACAACTCAACACCTTAGCAACTGCGTAACAACATGCAACAATGACTCACACTTCCCTAGCAACTGCGTAACACCTTGCCAACTGCTTAGCAACATGTAACAACTCAGAACACCACACAGCTACTGCATAATTACTTAGCAACTGCGTAAGACCTTAGCAACTGTGTCGCAACATGTAACAAAGAGCTCAGAATTTCTTAGTAACTACATAGCAATATTCCTCCATTATAAAATTGTATGTTCTATATATAATGTTGCCTAATCTTGTTTTTTGCTGAAATCTATGTATTGATGGTATTGAATTGATGTCGCTTTGGAAAAAGCATCTGCTAAATGACTAAATGTAAATGATGAATGTGTTTTTGCGTTGAAGCGTGTAATGACATTGACCGCTGGCCCACGCCGTGTCCGGGGAAGATCCTCACACTCCCCATCATGGGTGTGGTCATGAAGGTAACTGCTATTTTCTTTCTTTGTTAGATATCGGGTCAGTGTGTGAATATCCATAGCACTTCATTAACGGCTGCTGTGGTCTGTTCTTCTCAGCTGCGCATCCCCACATGTTACGACAAGCCTGGAACGTCTCAGCTCGTTCAGTCCACGCCGGTATGAACCGCATGCTGCTGATGTGTCATGTTCACTGGGGTCACATCAGTTTTGCTCTCATGTAATGAGTCTAATCTTTCATTCACAGAGCGACAGTCTGGTGTCCATCATTCTGCCCACCGTCCATGAAGTGGATCTTTTCAGGTAAAGCATGTTTATTGTGTGCTAGTGTGACTGGTACATATTGTACTATATGTCATAGTTGGGCTGCATTTCTTTATTGCTTGTCCTCTGGGGCCTCCTGTTGGTGGCTGAGAAAAGTTGTTCACATAAACTAGTCTCTTCTGCTCACCAAGGCTGCATTTATTTAATCAAAAATACAGTAAAAACAGTAATATTGTGGAATTTTTTTTTACAATTTAATAAAAGTGTTTTCTATGAGAATATGTTTTAAAATGTAATTTATTTCTGTGATCAAATCTGTATTTTCAACATCATTACTCCAGTCTTCAGTGTCACATGTTCCTTCATGTAGAAATCATTCTAATATGCTGATTTGCTGCTCAAGAAACATTTCTGATTATAATCAAAGCTGAAAACAGTTGTGCTGCTTCATATTTTGTGCACATCGTGACACTTTTTGTTTATTAGGATTCTTTGATGAATAGAAAGTTAAAAAGAGCAACATTTATTTGAAATAAATATTTTATATAACATTTTAAATGTCTTAATGTTTGATCGAATTAATGCACAAAAGCATTAATTTCAATCTCAAACTTTTGAACTTTAGTGTATTGGTCATAAATTGTTTACTACGACTCCAAATTTCCTCCAAATTGTCTCCAAATTTCACATATTATGATGTTGAGAAAAACAAAACCTGTTCATTTCCATTTTCCATGATGTTTTCATTGTTTCTTATGTTGCAGGTGTTTCCATCCAGTGTTTTTTCATATTCAGATGTTATGGGAGCTCGTGTTGCTCGGTGAAGCGTTGGTGGTCATGGCTCCTTCACCGGCAGAATCTTCAGACACTGTGTTGGCATTGGTCAGGTACAGCTAATAATAATAATAATAATAATAATAATAATAATAATAAAATATTAAGCCATAAGAGGTGGTGTTATAGTGATTTTAACTCTTAACTGTTAAAATCACTGTAACGTGTGGCCTCTTCTAGCTGGCGTTTATAAAACAGCGCTTTGATTTTGAATAAATAATCACTATTGATAATTAATGGAGTAAGTAGGATTATTCTATATAACTAACATCATAAAAAATATTTTCTTTACTTGAAATAAACTTTGAAATTTAAAAAATAAAAACTAGTAACATTTCTCGTTTTAATTTAGTTTAAATTGATGCACTAAAATTGAAAAAAGTTTTAAAAAGATATAATTAAATTAAATGAAAGAATAAAAATGACAAAAACAACTAAATTACAAAAAATATATAATATATACGCATTAAAAAACTGATTCAAAATATTAATAAAGCTAAAAAAACTAAACAAAATAGTATATCATTGATACTAAAGTAACACTAGGAATGCATCATTATTGTGTTTATATGGTATAAAATGCTATTGATGTGCTGTTTTACAATCCATCCAGTCATTTTTTTTTTTTCTTCTTAAGATTCCTTAAGATGTCATTTGAAATGATCACAGCTCTGTATGCCTGCAGCAGTCTAGTATTTGATATGACACTAAATGTTTGCCTTGCGTTGTTGATGATTTTACTCTGCATTAAAAATAATGCAGGATGAAACTTGTTTCTTTTATATTATCAACATCATGTTTCTCTCTGATTGCACATGAGATGTTTTTAGAAATGCAAGCTGGCGAGTGAACTCTAGATGTGCACAGAATTCAAACAACCGTCATTCATCAGTTCTTCCTTTGTGTGTTTATTCAATTTGAATAATTGGATAATGCTGTCAGCTGATAATAGAAGTATATTGCATTTTAACGCAATTCTCTTATTTAAATCCATTCCAAAGAATTCTGCAGATTTTTCCTTCAGAAATTGTGCAGATTCATTGAGCGTCCAAGCACATGGGGTTCAATGCAGTACTTAGCAGACTCTGTTTCTGAAAGCTGAATGCTTCCAGAGTCACATGCTGTGGTCGACCTTGAAGAAGGGCAGCTAGATAAGTCTGAAGTCACGTGATGTGTGTGATATAGAGACTCCAGAGACACTGTTACGCACCACACATACTCGGTGTTTAACGTGAGCAGAATATTCTTGACCAATAAAAGAGCAGATGCTGAGTTCTAGATCACTTTCTAAAAATCCAACCCCCTCTGTCTCTGTCTCTGCGCAGCTGTATCTCTCCTCTGTGCTACTGCAGTGATTTCCGGCCGTACTTCACCATTCATGATAGTGAGTTTAAGGAATACACCACTCGAACGCAAGCTCCGTAAGTAAACCATGTGTAAAAGATCTCACATGTGTGAAAAAAGAAATTAGATGTGTGAGATTCAGCTCTTTTTCAGTTTATATATATATATATATATTTAGTGCTGTCAAACGAATAATCGCGATTAATCGCATTCTGAAAGCTGAATGCTTCCAGAGTCACATGCTGTGGTCGACCTTGAAGAAGGGCAGCTAGATAAGTCTGAAGTCACGTGATGTGTGTGATATAGAGACTCCAGAGACACTGTTACGCACCACACATACTCGGTGTTTAACGTGAGCAGCATATTCTTGACCAATAAAAGAGCAGATGCTGAGTTCTAGATCACTTTCTAAAAATCCAACCCCCTCTGTCTCTGTCTCTGTCTCTGCGCAGCTGTATCTCTCCTCTGTGCTACTGCAGTGATTTCCGGCCGTACTTCACCATTCATGACAGTGAGTTTAAGGAATACACCACTCGAACGCAAGCTCCGTAAGTAAACCATGTGTAAAAGATCTCACATGTGTGAAAAAAGAAATTAGATGTGTGAGATTCAGCTCTTTTTCAGTTTATATATATATATATATATTTAGTGCTGTCAAACGAATAATCGCGATTAATCGCATCCAAAATAAAAGTTGTTGTTTACATAATATATGTGTTTCTACTCTGTATATTTATTATGTGTATATATAAATACAAACACATGCATGTATATATTTAAGAAAAATTTTATGTTTATATATTAAATATATTTATTTATAATATAAAATATAAGAATATAAATGTATATGCATGTAAATATTTTCAAAATATATACTATATATGTGTGTATTTATATATACATAATAAATATACACAGTACACATATTATGTAAACAAAAACTTTTATTTTGGATGCGGTTAATTGCATCCAAAATAAATAATTTTGGTTGGCCGGCAACTCCTGGGAAGGTTCACCATTGTTCCAAGTTTTTTTTTAACTTGTGGATAATGGCTCTGACCATGGTTTGCTGGAGTCCCAAAGCCTTAGAAATGGCTTCATAACCCTTTCCAGACTGATACATGTCAACTATTTTGTTTCTCATCTGTTCTTGAATTTCTTTAGATCGCTGCATGATGTGTTGCTCTTTAAGCATGCTTCACGTTGTCAGACAGGTTCTATTTAAGTGATTTCTTGATTCAACAGGTCTGGCAGTAATCAGGCCTGAGTGTGGCTAGTGTAATTTTACTCCACTTTCTAAAATAATGTGGTTAATTGCAGTTCTTTCATGATTTAAGAGGAGGGGCAATTAATTTTTCACGTAGGGCCAGGTAGGTTTGGACAGCTTTTTTCCCTTAATAAATGAAATCATCATTTAAAAACTGCATTTTGTATTTACTTGAATTATCTTTGTGTAATATTACAATTTGTTTGATGATTTGAATCTTTTAAGTGTGACAAATATGTAAAAAATGTAAAAAAACAGGAAGGGGGCAAAAACCTTTTCACAGCACTGTATAATAGTTATATAAATTGTTTTAATTATTTATTTATAGTAATTATAATTTATTTATTAATATATTTAATATATTGTATTCAATTATGAAATATTTATTTGATATTCTATTAATAATAAACATAATTATATTAATATAATTTGAGTCCATTTTAGATATACAAATTATATTTTTCCAAAAAGAAAATAAATAAAAACCAGTGAAGCAACAAGGACTGTTCCTGTCCTTATTTTTATATAAAACACACAATATAATAACATTTGTATACTGTAATTGTTTTCATCACATTTATTTATAATAATTATAATTATAATTTCTTTATAAAGACAGGTAATAGACTGTATTAAATATTGAAATATTTAATTATAATAAATGTAATTTATTGTGAAATGACTTAATGGCAAAAATAAATAAATAAAAATCAGCATTTGTTTGAGTGACATAGTTGCTATTTATGTTTAACCTACAATATATTAATGTTTCTAGCAAAGTTAATTGTTTTCATTAAATGTATTTATTTTGCTATAATTTGTATTTATTATTATATTTAATATACAGTATGAAATATTTAAAAATGTATTATAATAATATAATTTAAATGTTTTTTTCAAAAAAAAAATGAAAATAAAAAAACTGCATTTTATTTGAGTGAAGTAACCGAGGGACTATTCATGTTCCTGTAATTTAATTGCTCCTAAAATGTAATTGTTTTCATTAAATATATTCATAATTACAATAATTTAGTTTATTAATATATTTAATATACTGTATTAAATATTTTAATATTTATTTCATTTTATTGTAATAAATGTAATTTATAGTATTATATTTTATTCTAGTATATAATAAAACCATAAATACAGTAGTATGTATTTTAAAGTGTGTAGTAGTGTGTATTTCCTGTGTGTGTGTGTGTGTGTAGACAGTTGTGTAATATTTTGTTTCTCGTTCTTTTGACCTACAAACGCAGCGTGTAATTCAATCAGTGTCACGATTAATGATCGTATGATAGATGAGATGCTGTTCTGTGTTCAGATCGATGGATGAGGATATTTCTGGAGGTCAGACAGGAAGTGTTTGTGACACTCTCACTGGCTTTCTCTCTTAACCGTACGCTGTGTTTTTCTGCAGGCCTTCAGTCATCCTGGGAGTTACCAACCCATTTTTTGCCAAAACTCTCCAGCACTGGCCTCACATCATCCGCATCGGAGACATGAAGCAAGCAGGTTCTGGCCTTTAAATATCATCTAACTGCATGTAGAATTAGACTGTGATGTATTTGAGGAATATTATGACTCTCAAAAGTTTATATTAGAAGTAAATGTGTTAAATTATCATTAAAGATGGTTGTTGGTCATTGAACATGCTTCGTTTTTTATTATAACATCTTACATTTTTTTTAAAGGTGAGATGGCCAAACAAATGAAAGTGAAGAAACTAAAAAATCTAAAGACTTTGGACTCAAAACCTGGTGAGACTTAAAAAAAAAAAAGTTTCTCATTTATTCTGTTTTGTGTTCATACAGGCTTGATTTAGTACTCATAAAATCAGAAGTACCACCAAATCTAGTCTCTTACCGATAAACTCCAAACTGTAAAAGCAAATAAAGAAATAAGACTGAGCGTTTGTTAGAGTATGTGAAGGATTATCGGTGTCGCGTCTGGTCTCAGGTGTCTACACTGCATATAAACCGTTCCTGAACAAAGACGAAGACATTATCAAGCAGCTGCAGAAGGTGAGTGTCTCTCTAGTGTACTATATCGCTGCTAAAACATTCAAGCGCATCTATTAATTCACTATTTTTGCGGTTAACATCAGGGAGTCCAGCAGAAGCGCCCTTCAGCGGCCCAGAATGCAATTCTGCGTCGATATTTCCTGGAGCTCACGCAGAGTTTCATCATACCACTGGTAGGAACATTTCTTCGCATGCAAAATCAATCACACGACGCCGTTTACATGTGCAACAATCCTTATATAATAAATAAGTGGCAAGAAGAGTGGGATACATGTACAAATAATACATTCTATGAAATACATCTGGAAATTTCAAACAGATTTTTAATCTCTTTTAAAACTAGATTTGATCAAGTGGTATTTACCAGACGTCGCATAGGTCATACAAGACTGACTCAATGTATGTTTTGCAAGGTTCCCCTTTCTGTTGAACATATTTTATTGGACTGTTCAGCTTTTAATGTACACGCTGCAAAAAATGCTTTTCTTACTTGGATTTTTTTGTCTTGTTTCCAGTCAAAATATCTAAAACTTCTTAAATCAAGAAGGATTTTCTAGACAAGTACCAATTATTGTCTTGTTTTCAGAAAAAAACATGTCAAAATAAAGTGAGTTTTTGCTTAGAACAAGCAAAATAATCTGCCAATGGGCTAAGCAAAATAATCTTGTTTTTTGTTTGAAATAGGATTATTTTGCTTAGCCCATTGGCAGATTATTTTGCTTGTTCTAAGCAAAAACTCACTTTATTTTGACATGTTTTTTTCTGAAAACAAGACAATAATTTGTACTTGTCTAGAAAAGCCTTCTTGATTTAAGAAGTTTTAGAAAATTTTGGCTGAAAACAAGACAGAAACTAAGCAAGAAAAGCATTTTTTGCAGTGCAGAGAACTCTTTTATGAAGTGAACTCACTTAAAGAGTTATTTAGTCAAATTTTGCCAGGAAAAGTTTTAGAATTGTTATCACGTTAATGTACAAAATCTTGTGTGATCTATAACTTGTGTTTGTTTGTTTGCTGGTTTTTATTGTATTTGTTATATTTGTATTTTTTAAACAGTTTTTGCCATGAAAATCGCTTTTGATGCTGACATGGCATTAAATAAATATATACTACTACTATTACTTTACATGTGCCACAGTGTTAATGTTAACTAATACTGTTAAAATCACTGTTGTTAACTGAAATAAATCTGAAATAAAATAAAATATAAATATTGCATGAAATTGTTTTTTAAAACGTTAACAAAATGTAGTTGTTGCCTTCGCAACTATATGAAATAAGTACTAAAATGACTAAAAATAAACCTGAAATAACGCTAGATAGAATATTTTAAAATGATAAAAGCACAAAATTATTAAAATGAAAATATACTGAAAATATAAATATTAAAAATGAAAAAAAAATACTGTAATAATATTTAAATAATGGTAAAATAACACTGTTATTCTGAATACCTTGAAGACATGATAAATGCATGCTAAAGTAATGAAGTCTCGTGCTTTAAATTCCAGACAGTAAATTCAGGACATAATGTTATAATTAATAGTATATGGTTGATTTGCAGGAGCGATATGTGGCCAGTCTGATGCCTTTACAGAAGAGCATCTCTGCCTGGAAAGTAAGTCAGATTTCTTTTTCCCTTTGAAATGAATAGATTTTGCAACTTTTATGAATGCCCACAATGTCTTCTCTCATCTCCCAGAGTCCTCCGCAGCTGCGGCCGTTCAACCAGGAGGAGTTTATGAAAACGCTGGAGAAGGCCGGACCTCAGCTCACCTCACGACTCAAAGGAGACTGGATCGGCCTCTACAGGTACAGATTTGAATATATAGTGGAATATCATTATTTTTGCCTAACTATTTGGCAGCACAACTGATTTCAACGTTGATAATAATCAAAAGTGTTCCTTGAGCAGCAGATCAGCATATTATACTGATTTCTGAAGATCATGTGACATTGAAGACTGGAGTAATGATGCTGAAAATTCAGCTTTGCATCACAGGAATAAATTAAATTTGTAAATATATTTAAATAGATAACAGCTATTTCAAATTGTAATAATATTTCACAATATTGGTCTTTTTACTGTATTTTTGAGCGCACAAATGCAGTCTTGGTGAGCACTTTAATGTTTGCAAACTTGACTCGCTCAGGCAATTCCTGAGGTCTCCAAACTTCGACGGCTGGTTCAGGAACCGCAGGAAGGAGATGACACAGAAGCTGGAAGCTCTTCATCTGGAGGCGCTCTGTGAGGAAGACCTGCAGCTGCGGATACAGAAACACACGGAGGTGGAGACCGTCGACCTGGTGCTCAAACTCAAGGAGAAACTGGTGAGTGCTGCACTCATTCTGTCTGCTTTAAAGGAATAGTTCACCCAAAAAGGAGAATCTGCTGAATATGTGCTCACCCTCAGGTCATACAAGATGTAGATGAGTTTGTTTCTTCATCAGGTTTGGAGAAATGTAGCATTGCATCAGTGTCTCAGCAATGGATGCTCTGCAGTGAATGGGTGCCGTCAGAATCCGAGTCCAAACAGCTGATAAAAACATCACAATAATGTTAAATGGCTTCAAATCTGATGAAGAAACAAACTCATCTACATGCTGGATGGCCTTTGCTTTGACAGATCATGTGATTGGTCTGCTGGTTACTCCAGATATCCAATCTCATTGCACAATATCTAAAATATTGTTTTGAAATGCCTGAGACAAAATCTGATTTGGTATAATTACTTCCCAAAATCGTCTCACACAATTAATATTCATGCATCCAAATCCAAGATAACGTGACCGCATTTCTTTTTGCATTTCAAGAGATTTAATATGTAGGAAAAAAGTCTTGCATGCATGCCTGGTTGTTTCAACTTATTATTATGTAATAACTGATATTTTACACGGGAAGTGAAGATGTTGTTCTCTTGAAAACATGGAATGGAAACTGCACTTTGTTTGCAATATTTTATGCCATATTCCAATTTAATTCACAACTTTGGCTGGAAAAATAGCTATTTTCACATGCGATTTTCACTCAGAAATTGCTATTAAATTCCTCAAATGATTACAAAGAAACAGCAAATAGCATTGAAATAAATGTGAAATTATGTAGTAAAAAGACTGAAAATAGTATTTTCTTGTAAAATACTTCATCTTTGTTTACATTTTTATTTTACAATTTCACTCAGAAGT
The DNA here is from genome assembly GCF_001515645.1 of Sinocyclocheilus grahami. Lineage (NCBI taxonomy): Eukaryota > Metazoa > Chordata > Actinopteri > Cypriniformes > Cyprinidae > Sinocyclocheilus > Sinocyclocheilus grahami. The sequence continues at coordinate 1,109,136 of NW_015505408.1, forward strand.
TGCTTGTAAATGTCACAAAGAAACTGCAAGTAACTGAATTAAACATGATTTTTGAAGTTATATTTTTGGTAAAACATGCTTCAGTCATCTTTGTTTATATAAAATGTGTAGGAAACATTTTCGCTCAAATTGCTAGTAAATTTCACAATTAATTACAAAGAAATGGTAAGTAACACACTGAATTAAACCTGAACATTTTGAAGTAGAAAGACTGAAAAGTTTATTTTCTTGTAAAATGCACACCAAAAATATTTGTTTACAGTTTCGAAAAATCTTTTTTTTACAGTGTTGGAAACAATTTCACTCAGAAATTGCTAGTAAATTTCACAAATAATTACAAAGAAAAGGCAAGTAACGCATTGAATTAAACATTAACATTTTGAAGCAGAAATACTCAAATATTATCTTTTTTTTTTAAACATGATTCAGTTTTCTTTGTCTATAAAAAAGAAAAAAATACAGTGTAGGAAACAATTTCGCTCAGATTGCTAGTCAATTTCACAATTAATTACAGAGAAAAGGCAAGTAACACATTGAATTAAACCTGACAATTTCGAGGTAGAAAGACTGAAATTTTATTTAATTTTTATTTATTTTGTAAAACAAGCTTCAGTAATCTTAGTTTACAACTTAAAAAAAACAAAAAAAAAATTAGTGTAGGAAACCGTTTCACTCAGAAATGACTAGTAAATTTCAGTTACAAAGAAAGGCAAGTCATTGAATTAAATGTGAAATTAAGTAAAAAAGACTAAAATGGTATTGTCTTAAAAACTTTACTCCAATAATCTTTGGAAGAATATTCCATAATATTTCAAAATAAAGTTGGAGATAATATATACATCCAGTTCTGATTTAGTGTCCTTTCTTCAAGTAGTTTGAACGCTGCAGTGTTTTATCGTTTGGACAGTTGATCCGAGAGCCAATCCAGTCCTTCATATAAACCTGATCCTTGAACCGCACATGTGGCCTGAACAAACCACTGAGAGAGAGAGAGAGAGAGAGAAACACAGCTTTATTTCACTGAAACACACTGACGTCATGCATCACGTGTCAAACAGAGTGTGTGTGTGTGTGTGTGTGTGTGTGTGTTCACCTGTCTTCCTCTCAGTGCGTGTAAACCCAGTCTGTCTGTCAGCTCGTGGACCGCCATGGCTTTGGGTAAATCCTGCTTGTTAGCAAGAACTAACAGAAGCGCGTCTCTCATCTCGTCCTCCGCCAGCATCGCGTTTAGTTCCTCTGCTGCTGTTTCAATCCGGTCACGATCACTGCTGTCCACCACAAAGATCAGGCCCTGAATCACACAAACACACACACTTGCACAGTTCATAAAAGTAGCTGATTAGAATTGAAATGTTAAAATAATAGATACTGAACACATAAATGTGTGACACATCATACCTTAGTGTTCTGATAGTAATGTCTCCAGAGGCGTCTGATAACATCCTGACCGCCGACGTCCCAAACGGTGAAGGAGATGTTTTTATATTCAACTGTCTCAACATTAAAGCCTAGAGAGAATCAGTCAGTCATTATCAGACACTATTCCAAGCAGTCTATATGTTGAAGTACTTCAGTTTGGCTACAGTTGACGGCAGCCATTGACCTCCGTAGTATTTTTCGGAGACAATGGCTACCGCCAACTGTTTGGTTACCAACATCCTTCAAAATATCTTAATTTATGTTCAATAGAATAAAAAACATCATACAGGTTTGGAACACCCTGAGCGTGAGTAAATGACAAAGGCGACTATCTCTTTAAATATTACTACATTTGTGTGATGTGAAGTTTCTGACCTAGAGTTGGAATAGTTGTGACAACTTCCCCGAGTTTGAGTTTGTAGAGCACTGTTGTTTTCCCTGCTGCATCCAGACCAACTTGGAGGAGAAATATGTGCATTTATTCCACAATGAATATGTACAAGATTCATAATGGTAATATTTTATAGTTGTATAGGCCTAATATGCATCTATTTGCACTAGAGCTATTTTATTTCATTTGCATTAGAGCTATGCACTAGAACTATTTTCTCAAAAACTGAATAAGAATCAAATAATAACGTGTAACGTGCACTCACCCATAAGCAACCTCATCTCTTTTTTCTCGAAGAGACGCGAGAAAAGGTTAGAGAAGAAGACGCCCATTTTTTTTTTAAAGTGCAGGTAAGCTCAGCTGTATTTAGTGAGAGTAAAGGTCCGGAGGATGAGGCTCGGGGTGTTCGTGTGATGAAGCAGTGATTGTGTGCGGGTTTATATAGGCTTCTTTACTTTCGCTTTGATTGACAGCTCGGCACCGCCACGCGCCGTTTGTCTCGCGGCAAATCCAACGCGTTCGATATGACGTCACCTACTGTACCACGTGTCTAAATCTAAGTCAAGTAAACAAGTTATTAGTTGTTGTTTTTTAAGTCAAAACGGCTGTACAAGTTAAGCGCTTTAGGTGACATACAAGACAACACTGAGAATATTATTTATGTGTATTTTATAAGTGACATTTCCAACACACGATGTTCCAAACCCTAAAATAAATGAATAAAAAGCTATCATTTTAAATAATTAACAACACTTGTTTGTTGTAAACCCCCTTCAGCAGTAGTCTATAATGTGAAGTTCAACTTCAGAGATGAATTGCATTACAAAGCCTTAAAAAACACATTGAGCATGATCCTCGATGTATTCAGCCAAGAGATTTCAAGCGTTAGATTGTAACAGGATTTGTTTAGACTAGTAATACACTTAATTCAACTCCAATTAAAACATGTGCAAAGTTTGTTTGGACACGTGATACAGTAGGTGACGTCATATCGAACGCGTTGGATTTGCCGCGAGACAAACTGAGCTTGAGCTGTCAATCAAAGCGAAAGTACCCATCACCTTTACTAATACGTTAACTAAAACTAAAGTGTTTAAAAAAAAAATCTTGCTGTATCAAAACATGGGCATCTTCTTCTCCAACCTATTCTCACGTCTCGTGAAGAAGAAAGAAATGAGGTTGTTTGTGGGTGAGTAAATGTTTTAAAAACCCAAATATATATAATTATCCTATCTAATTAAGTATTAATTAAATATTACTGTGCATATTAATTAAACTGATATGTGAACTTTAATAGGCCTACAACTTAAGAAGATATTTCAGTTATGTATCTTGTATGTTCATTGTGGAATAAATGCACATATTTCTCCTCCAAGTTGGTCTGGATGCAGCAGGGAAAACAACAGTGCTCTACAAACTCAAACTCGGGGAAGTTGTCACAACTATTCCAACTATTGGTAAGAAACTCAAAGCAATTCTCAATTTATCGAAATCGTAATAAATGTATGATGCCATGTCGAAATGCTCATAATTCTGCCATCTGTAGGTTTTAACGTGGAGACAGCTGAATATAAAAACATCTCCTTCACGGTTTGGGATGTTGGTAGTCAGAATTTAATTCTTAATGTCTCTGGAGACATTACTATCACAACACCAAGGTAACAGAGTTTTAAATATCTAAAACTTGTCTTAAAGAGGCATTTTGTGTGATTCAGGGCCTGATCTTTGTGATGGACAGCAGTGATCATGACCGGATTGAAACACAACTCAAAACTGTATATTTTATATTGTGAGGTTACATCTGAAAACATGTTTAGTTCATTTTTAGTTTTAATTCTTGTCCTATGAATGTTGAAAAATGTTGAACGACTTATTTTAATGTGTTTTGCTGTATCTGGACTTTGAAAGAATAAGCTGATGTCTGCCTGGAAAATATATACAGTGGGTACGGAAAGTATTCAGACCCCCTTAAATTTTTCACTCTTTGTTATATTGCAGCCATTTGCTAAAATCATTTAAGTTAATTTTTTTTCCTCATTAATGTACACACAGCACCCCATATTGACAGAAAAAGACAGAATTGTTGACATTTTTGCAGATTTATTAAAAAAGAAAAACTGAAATATCACATGGTCCTAAGTATTCAGACCCTTTGCTGTGACGCTCATATATTTAACTCAGGTGCTGTCCATTTCTTCTGATCATCCTTGAGATGGTTCTACACCTTCATTTGAGTCCAGCTGTGTTTCATTATACTGATTGGACTTGATTAGGAAAGCCACACACCTGTCTATATAAGACCTTACAGCTCACAGTGCATGTCAGAGCAAATGAGAATCATAAGGTCAAAGGAACTGCCTGAAGAGCGCAGAGACAGAATTGTGGCAAGGCACAAATCTGGCCAAGGTTACAAAAAAAATGCTGCTGCACTTAAGGTTCCTCTGAAAACATGTTTAGTTCATTTTTAGTTTTAATTCTTGTCCTATGAACTCTGAAAGAAAAAAAATGTTGAACGACTTATTTTAATGTGTTTTGCTGTATCTGGACTTTGAAAGAATAAGCTGATGTCTGCCTGGAAAATATATACATATATATGTGTGTGTGTGTGTGTGTGTGTGTGTCCTACCTATTCCAACATCTCCAATAAATGGTGTATTTATTTTCAAACATTAGTATTCTTATGTCTCATTCAAAAAAAATAAATTACAGAATAGAAAAATGCATGAGAAATAGAGTATGTTTTGCACAGTTATAATAGATAGATTGATGTAAGATGCATATTTAATGCATGCATAAATAAATAACAATAGAACTGCTGAATCAGATTGTAAACATAGTCATAATGTTATGTTTTTTTTTTTATAATTTATGAATAAAAACAGATCCAATAAATTATGAATTTATACAAAAAATGTAGTAGCCTACGTTTATGTTTCACTTTCAATAACTAATCATATTTGCAGAATGAATGACATTTTTGGAAAATACTAACTATTAATTTGCCGTTTAGCTAAAGTTTTTAGCTGATGCCATCTTCAAAAGTAAAACATGTTAGTGAAAACTGTAAGTAACCATATAGGCCTATGGCAACAATTATATTATAAAAGACATTACATATAAGTGTACTGTAAAATATGCTACAAATGCTTTTTAAAAGTAAAACCTAGCCTATAATTTATGGAAAATGTTATGGTAAAATATTGTAAGACAACAATAGTATCTAATTGTCGCTATGAGTACTGTGCACTGGATTGTTTTACGCTGTGTTGTGTTGTTTGGTTAATGTTTAGTATTATTTTATTGTCATATGTGTTACCCTGATTGCTAATGTTTGCTGTGAGACTGGCTCTTATGTTATTGTGGTTTATAGCCCATTATAATGCACTTTAAGACATCACACGCTCGTCCATTGCATCTGATGTGTTATTTTAGGTACATATTACAGTAAAAAATATAATCCCTCAAATAGATTGGAATATTAACATTATCACAGTGTTTTAGGGTAAATGTCTGGCAACCACAGCTGCTAGGTTAGGCTATCTGATTATTTTTTAACAAAACATTTTCACGGTTTATGTACTCCCTGCTCACATTTCCCAAACATGTGTTTAGTTCAATGTTAATCCAATGAAATCGAAGACTTCCAACTTCAAAGTGTAAAAAAAGAAGAAGTTTGTTTAGACACGTGATACAGTAGGTGACGTCAAATCGAACGCGTTGGATTTGCCGCGAGAAAATCTCAGAGTGGCGGTGTTGAGCTGTCAATCAAACCGAAAGTAAAGAAGCCTATATAAACACACACACACACACACACACACACACACACCATAACCAGTCTGAGCCTTTAACTCTAGGCGTTTATCTTCAGCAACAGCGGTTCTGTCTTATTGCAAACATGGGCAACTATTTCTCACAGATTTTCTCTCGTCTCTTTTCGAAAAAGCAGATTAGGTTGCTTATGGGTGAGTAAATATTTTTTTCTCCAAACTTTGAATTTGAAAGATCTTATAGTTTGGCGACTGTTTATGCCACTTTATTGCTTAAATTGTTATTATGTGCTTAAATAATTTTAATGCCCATAAAGTAAAATTAGCATATTAACCCATATGTGAATATTTTTATTGTGGAATAAATGCAAATATTTCTCCTCCAAGTTGGTCTGGATGCAGCAGGGAAAACAACAGTGCTCTACAAACTCAAACTTGGTGAAGTTGTCACAACTATTCCAACTATTGGTAAGAAACTTTTAGATGTTTGTCATGTTTAACTGCCTTATATGGATTTATTGTCTGTTTTTATTGAATATTATCAATTTTCTCTTTAGGTTTTAATGTTGAAACAGTTGAATATAAAAACATCTCCTTCACTGTGTGGGATGTTGGCGGTCAGACCAAAATCAGAGGTCTTTGGAAATATTATTATCAATACACCGAGGTAAGAATTTGATACAAACACGACTGTATGCAGTATGATTTTGCAGTTATATTATATTTGAAAATGCCATTTTAATGGAGTGAACAAAATGTGTGTGTTTGTGTGATTCAGGGCCTGATCTTTGTGGTGGACAGCAGTGATCGTGACCGGATTGAAACAGCAGCAGAGGAACTAAACGCGATGCTGGCGGAGGACGAGATGAGAGACGCGCTTCTGTTAGTTCTTGCTAACAAGCAGGATTTACCCAAAGCCATGGCGGTCCACGAGCTGACAGACAGACTGGGTTTACACGCACTGAGAGGAAGACAGGTGAACACACACACACACACACACACACACACACTCTGTTTGACACGTGATGCATGACGTCAGTGTGTTTCAGTGAAATAAAGCTGTGTTTCTCTCTCTCTCTCTCTCTCTCAGTGGTTTGTTCAGGCCACATGTGCGGTTCAAGGATCAGGTTTATATGAAGGACTGGATTGGCTCTCGGATCAACTGTCCAAACGATAAAACACTGCAGCGTTCAAACTACTTGAAGAAAGGACACTAAATCAGAACTGAATGTAGTCTATATATTATATGTCTCCAACTTAATTTTTTTATATTGAGATATTTATGGGATATTATTACAGTATATTTTCTAGTATATATAATTCTAGTTCAGTACATTCTGTATTGTTAATTTACCACTATCAAGACATTTTTAAACAATTTTAGGCCTATTTTTGATTCTGATGTACGTTTGCCTTCATTATGTGCCTTTTTAAATTCACTTAGATTGTACGTGAATTTATAAATTCTGCACTACTGCACTGTGTAGTACTGTACTGTGTACTGTGTACTATTATTTTATTATTTTATTTATCTGCTGCTCTATTTAATGTACTGTTAATTTACCGCTGTAAAAGACATGCTGTTATATGTCACGTTTGACTTATTTTAATACATGTTTTGTTGTATTTGGACTTTGAAAGAACAAACTGATGTCTACCTGAAATATATGTATCTGTGCCTTTCAAATATCTCCAATAAATTATGCTTATTTATTTACATTAGTGTGCTTATGTGTCATTTAATAAATAAATATTACAGAATAGAAAAAAGCGTGCGAAATAGAGTGTTTTGCACAATTATGATAGATAGATAGATAGATAGATAGATAGATAGATAGATAGATAGATAGATAGATGTAAGATGTAGATGTAGATGTAATGGAATAATACAGTTTTTCTCAATTGATTTGGCTCAATTCTCAAATTATTTTTTTTCCCCCGAAACAATAAGTTCAGATCTCTGAACAATTAGTTTCTTGTTCACATCAGATTGGAATTTCTTATTGATTTGAGCAAATTGCAAATGCTTTGGCACATGTGTGCAAACAGTAAGTACAATTGTCTGCAGTTTGCACAATAACTAATTGCATATGGATTGTTGATCAAAACTGATGAGTCGATTCTCACTTAAACTGTCAAACTCTTCACAACTTCTCAATCATTTTTCATCGTGTAAGCCATCACATTCAAAACGATCCATTCAATTATGAAAAATTGGTATACACGCATATATATTCCATAAATATCTGACATTGACATTGTTCGGAATGTCTGCTAAATTGGCAAATGACCTCTAATGGCAATACAATTTGAATCAACCATTTAACCAATCAAGTTTGGGAGCATATATATGTAGATTGCCCACAGCACAATCACTAAGAATGGAGGACTTCCACAACTCTGAACTGCAGCAACATGCTCGTGGAAGAGCAATTGGAAGACGTGTAAGAATACGTGGTGGTGGTGTTAGAGGAAGACATAATAGAGGAAGAGGTGGAAATAGAAGAGTCAGAGTCTCTGATGAAATCAGAGCCACACTTGTGGATCATGTCATAACTCGTGGTTTTACAACGGAAGAGGCTGGTCGAAGAGCACAGCCTAATGTAAACCGGTCCACAGTGTCAACAATTGTGCAAACCTTTCGTAGGGAAAACAGATAAATATGTATTTTTTTGTTATTGTTTTACAGTATGTAAAGCATTTTTATAAACAACAATATTGTAAAGGTAAATGCAAGTCTATTTGTACATTCTATAGAACCCTACAAAAACCTCACGCTGGTGACAGAGCAGCAGTATTTAACCATCAGCAAGAACAAGAAATTTGCAACATGGTCATAGCCAACAATTCCATCAGGCTAAGAGAGATCCAAAGTGCAATCATAAATGACAATAATGTCTTCGCAAATATAAATTCTGTCAGAATGTCCACCATAGACAGAGTTTTGAAAAGACATCAAATGACTATGAAACAACTCTACAAGGTGCCATATGAGAGGAATAGTGAAAGAGTGAAGGAGCTGCGGTACCAGTATGTCCAGGTAAACTATTGGTGTGCACTAAGTGAGTTTTACTGTACTTCTTAGATGCCTGTATTACTTGAAGTTTTAGAAACCCATAAGAAGAGAAAACATTTACTGAACTCTAGAATAAAAATTTACTGTTTGCCTAATTATGTTGTTGTCTGGGTTAATGTCAGCTTCCACCGAACCAACATTGTTAGGGACTGGTTTGCTGCACATGAAAGGATAACAGTGGAGTTCCTTCCACCATACTCTCCATTCCTAAATTCAATAGAAGAGTTTTTTTCAGCAAGGAGTTGGAAAGTATATGATCATAGACCACAAGATCAGATGTCTCTGTTGGATGCCATGAATGCTGCATGTGAGGACATCACAGCTGATCATTGCAGGGGATGGGTGCGGCATTCAAGGAGATTTTTTCCCCCGGTGCATGGCAATGGAAAACATCAGATGTGATGTTGAGGAAAATATTTGGCCTGACCAACAAGAGCGACAGGATGTCCACCAAGAATAATTTTTTTCATGGATGTTATTTGGTATTTTTGTGTATAAATTCATGGATTCATTCCATGAATTGGACAAGTAAGATTTTGCTTTACATGTAATACATTCGTACAAAAATAAATGTACTGTATAAATACAAATGTTTATATACTTTTTTTTCTATGTACTATTGACTCTTCTCAACAACTATCAGATCATTTTTTTTATAAAACCTTAATTTCCACTGACTGTCATGGTGAAAAAACAACTAATCATTTTGACCAGTGTGGCTCACACGATGACAAAAATACTTTATATTTTGGTGGCCTTGGCCAAATTACTGACACGATAACTAGGTTTTGAAGCATGAATGAAATGTTTTGGGTGAGTAACTACATTTTGCAGACATGCAATACAGTTCTGAAGTTCCAGCAAACAGTTGTGACATTTGCACTCACAGTTTAGAGAATGTTAAGATTGTTTCGAAAAATGTGCCAAAGCAATTGAGAAAAACTGTAACAGAATTGCTGAATCAGAATGTAAACATAGTCATATTATTGATCAAGAAAGACAGGCAGACAGATAGATAGATAGATAGATAGATAGATAGA
>NW_015505408.1:1119975-1150809 GCF_001515645.1 Sinocyclocheilus grahami
TGAGATAGACAGACAGACAGACAGATAGATAGATAGAAAGAAAGAATGAGATAGACAGACAGACAGAGACAGACAGATAGATAGATAGATAGATGATAGAAAGAACGATAGATAGATAGACAGACAGATAGATAGACAGACAGACAGACCCACAGACAGACAGATAGACAGATAGATAGATAGATAGACAGACAGACAGATATTTTTATTTTATTATAGGTATGTTTTTTATTATTTTTAAATTTAATAATGTTCAAAAAAACAAGAAAAGAAAAAAACCCCAGAAAAAATAATAAATTACACAAATTAAAAAGGTCACCATATGCAATATTTTTTCTACATACAAATATTATGTTCATGTATCTTTACGTTTCAGTCTGTATGTACATTTTCAACTCAAAAGCTCACACTTGTAGGTAAATAATGAAGAAACTCATGATGTTTCGTGACGTCATTTCGACCGCGTTGGAGCAGGAGTGTGACGTGTTCCAGGAGCAGCTGGACAGAGAAGAGAGAGAGAGAGGCTGCTGACTCTGCTGATGAGAGCTGAAGCGCTTAGTGTGACTCCTTCCAGTAAGTTTGACTTTTACAACTTTTCTTGTTTCTTTGAGCAGTTTTGAACATGGGTTTGACCATCTCAAGCGTCTTTTCTCGCTTGTTTGGGAAAAAGCAGATGAGAATTCTCATGGGTGAGTTAGCTTTGATAAATGGCTATTTTGTGTATATTTTGTTGGCATATGTTTTTATAGCTCTTTCTATACAAGTCATGTATGAATGCTCTTATGATCTATAGATGTTGACATGAATTCAAACTGTTGGTAAGTCAGTAAAGCAGTCGCTTGTCGCTGTACAGAGTGTCTTTGTCGTTTCCCAAGAAATAGGAAGTTATTTATGCAAACTGAAGTTTTCCCGTGTGTTTGACTTGATTTGATTCCTCTTCTTCTTCTTCAGTTGGTCTGGATGCTGCAGGGAAAACCACAATCCTCTACCAACTCAAACTGGGAGAAATAGTCACAACTATACCAACTATAGGTAAGTAATAGAAGAGAACTATGGAGACTTGTTTCCGCCAAAACTGTAATTACGACTTTTTGTCTCACAATTCTGTCTTTTTCTTGCAAGAATAATATTATTTTTCTTAAAATATAAATGTATTTATTTTTATTTTATTCTGTGGCACAACCATATAGAATTGTGAGTTCCAAATAAAATTCTGAGGGGAAAAAATTGAGAAAAATGTCAGAATTGTCAGGTCATATTTCTGAGAAGTCGCAATTATAACTTTTATTGACAGAAACAAAAACAGAATTGTGAGATGTAAATAGACTTCAGAGGAAAAAAGTTAGAATTGCAAAATATAAACTTAAACTTGTGAGGGAAAAAAAGCCAGAATTCTGGAAACATGAAATATTATATCTCACCTATATATCTTGCAATTCTGACTTTATAATTGTGAAAAAAAAATCCTAATTGCAATTACCTTCTTATGTTTTTTTTATCCTGTGGCAGAAGTGGGCTCACATAGATAACAGATCATGTACATCTCAACAAAGAGAGAATATATGCTTAAAATGACAATATTCAGATACTCTATGGATTTTAGGTTATAGTAAGTATATTTTGAATGGACAGATATTCTCACAAACGCATATATAGGTCGTTTTTTTGTTTAAAATCAAATATTTACCTTTGAAAATGTATTTTGCGTAAAGAAAATATATATATTTTTTGATTTCCATGACCCGTACGTGCACTTGACAGGTTTTGTGAATGATTTATTACATGAATCTCATCTTGATGTGAACAACTGCAAAGATCTGCATCTCTTACATGATATCGCACCCAACCCTGTGTGCTTCCTTTAGGTTTTAACGTGGAGACGGTGGAATACAAGAACATTTGCTTCACCGTGTGGGATGTGGGTGGTCAGGATAAGATCAGGCCTCTTTGGAGACACTACTTCCAGAATACCCAGGTAAACAGAAGCAGGACTAAGATAGTCAAACAACAGTGGAGTCGCAGCATTCCAGCAGGATGAAATGCTCATTGTGCCGTGCCTGTACTGATTGAGTTTGATCGTCCAGCCTTGTGAGCGGCTAGAAAAACAACTACGGGTGTGTAGGTATAGTTCGGCTGGATGCCGTGGATGTGCTTTGTATGAGGATGTTGGTGTTACTACAAGGATTACGTTGAACTGGAACGGCCTTTACTAGAGTTTGATTTAGAGAACAGAACAGTTTCTCTTCTGTCCGTGTAGTTCTCTTTTTCTTTGCTGACATTTTTTTATCAATAAGCTCGTAAGAGAATATTTAACATTTGCTTGCTCTTTATTTCCTGAATCGTTATGAGTGGATAATTTCTAAAAGATTGCAAAAATAAGTGTTTACAGATGATCTTGAGGTCATAGAAACTCACTGACTGTGACATAAAATAAGAAATTTGGCCTCAAAACCAAACTGTCAGTAACTAGTCTAACTTGTGTCATGATAGTACACTCTTAAAAATAAAGGTGCTTCAAAAGGTTCTTCAAGCGATGCCATAGAAGAACCATTTTTGGTTCCACAAAGAAGCATTCAGTCAAAGGTTCTTTAAAGAACCATCTCTTTCTTACCTTTTTGTAATCTGAAGAACCTTCTTTCGCCACAAAGTATCTTTTGTGAAACAGAAAGGTTCTTCAGATGTTAAAGGTTCTTTCTGGAACCATTTAGACAAAAAGGTTCTTCTATGGCATCGTGAGGCACCTTTATTTTTAAGAGTGTAATACCTCATTTTTATTCATATAAATGCCTAAAACATTATTATTCTGTGCAACAGATATTATAGTTTGCATGCTGTAAAATTAAATAGGTCATAAAATGACGAATCAAATGTTTTAAGTGTTATATTTATAATAAGGAAGCAGGATAGATACAATTATTTCTAGTAAATGACAGAATTGTAATTTTTTGGTCAACTAGCTCTTTAAAAAATGTCTTAAATCGTGGTACTAATGTTGCATACACAGAACAAAATGAAAAAAAAATAAAATAAAAATGTCCTCAGTATGTTCGTCTTGTTTTCCAATACAAATATCGAAACTTTCTTAAATCAAGATATTTTTACTTGAGACGCAAAATGAAGATATGAAGTCGTTTTCTTGGAAATGAAACAAAATTGAGTTTATACTTAAAACAAGAACAGATATCTGAATTGAAAACTAGTTTTTCCTTTGAATTAAAGTGTATTTGTCTGACTCCATTGGCAGATATTTGTTCTTGTTTTAATCATAAATCTTGATCAGTTAAACCGAAAACAAGACTTGCATAATTTTGCTTTTCAGTGTATTTTGGTTTCAGAATCTTTAGACATTTGCACTAAAAATCAAGACTGTACATAAGGTACTGAAAAAGTTATTTTCACAGTCTAGTAAAGTTTTTGTCCTGTAAAGCTCTTAAAGTTGTATTTAAATTTACCTTCCAAAAACCTGCAGAAGTCATGGAAATCTTTAAGAATAGATCTTGTGCTTAATATTTTTTGACTGAAAGTCATTTTCACTCGTGTTGTGTTGTTTCTTCAGGGTCTGATCTTTGTCGTGGACAGTAACGATCGTGAGCGAGCACAGGAAGCAGCAGACGAGCTTCAGAAGATGGTGAAGAAACCAGATTAAAAACGGCTCTGGTTTTATCGGTGTACCTGCAACACGCTTCTTTTATTGTGCACAGTTGTCTATGTGAAGTAGTTCTGTTTCAAACCACCGTAAATATCTGCTCATATTCTGTCTGCAACAGCTTCAGGAGGATGAACTGAGAGACGCCGTTCTATTGGTTTTTGCAAATAAACAAGATCTACCAAACGCCATGGCCATCAGCGAGATGACAGACAAACTCGGCCTGCAAGCACTCAGGAGCAGAACTGTGAGTTATGCAATTATATGCAATATTATGATAGTTATGCAGAATGATAAGCTCCATTTAAAAAACATAGTAATATTGGTTTTTGGTTATTAAAATGTATACATGGCTCTAGATGTGTACATAAACCTGTAATTAATCATATGTTGGTCAGTATGTGCACTACTGGTCAAACATTTGGAATAAATAAAATTTTTTAAAAAATGTTTTGGAACATCATGCTCACCACGGCTTCATTTATGAGATCAAAAATATAGTAAAAACAGAAATATTGTGAAATATTATTACAAATTAAAATAGCTGTTTTCTATGTGAATAAATTGTAAAATGTAATTTATATAAAATGTAAAATATATAATTTTTTTCATTCAATTAAATGCATACTGTATCCGTCTATTGGTAAAAAATGTTTATATTGTGCTTTTCATCAGTGGTATGTCCAGGCGACCTGTGCGACTCAAGGGACGGGTTTATACGAGGGATTAGACTGGCTTTCCGAGCAGCTCTCCAAACGCTAAACTGCACTTCCTGTCCAAGCAGGATGTGTGCTGTTCCAAAGGACATGATTAGCGGAGTTGATGTGGCACATTTTCAGTTGATCGCTACCAAAAATCTGCCTGCTGCTGATGTCAATCTTCAGCAGTGCTTTTTAACATTTTGTTCCCTTTTTTAGTTCATTGCACCTTTGACCTCCACTGACATTTCTCCCAGATTCATTCCACTTGATGCGTGTAGCCTTATAGTCTTCTGTAGATCTGACCACAGTATGAAAAATACTAGATTTGTTAAGAAGCGCTTGCAGTACTTCTGGGTTCTTGTTACAGTAAGCATAAACATCAAGCATTGTGTTAAAGCGATAGTTCACCCAAAAATGAAAATTCTGTCATCATTTACTCACCCTCAAGTAGTTTCAAACCTGTATGAATTTCTTTGTTCTGCCGAACAGAAAGGGAGATATTTTGAAGAATGTTTGTAACCAGGCTGTTTTGGGGCACCATTGACTTCCATAGTAGGAGAAAAAAATACTATGGAAGTCAATGGTGCCCCAGAACTGCTGTTTCCCGCATTCTTCAGAATATCTTCCTTTGTGTTCTGCAGAACAAAGACATTCATACAGGTTTGAAACTACTTGAGGGTGAGTAAATGATGACAGAATTTTCATTTTTGGGTGAACTATCCCTTTAATAATTACAACTTTTGTGTATTTATAAAAATGCTCTATTTTTGCTCCCTCAACTTGATTTATTCCATTATTTTTATTCCGAACGGCTCATTCCCAGGCGTTTGCATTCCATACATCCAAGGAAATGTTCTCAGAGAAGCATGCGTTTAATAAATAAAAGATTATTCTTATAGTAGCACACTTAAGAGACTGGCAATGCATTGATGTTAAGCATTAGTTTTAATGCATGAGTTTATATTGGGAACTAGTCAGATGTTTGTGTTGTAAATAAGCAGCCTTTTTATGTACGTAATCACAGTTGCCTTAAACGTGCTGTGCTTTACTATGTGAATGCACTCGCCCGATACGCTTTTGATTTAGCATTTCAGTTGAGAACAAATCAGTGCAAATGTTAAAGACATAATCAACTGTTTTTTTCCCCAGCTTTTGAAAATATTCAAATGTCCTGGTGCAAGGAATCGTCTAGCTGTTCCCTTTTTTAAAAATGTATTAAAACATTATGAATAAAGAGTGAAGCAAATAAAAGTCTGAAATGCATCATTTGTATGGGCGTGTATATTAACTAAGGCTCTCAAAAGAAATTCACTCATTATTTAATGCTTTAAAGGGTCATGAATAATTATTTGAGATTTTAAGAGTTATACATACAGGTTGCACATAGCTGAAAACTGATGGTATTCGTGTTTATTAAAGAAATATTTCACCCAAAAATGAAAATGTACTCACCCTCAGGCCATCCAGAATGTAGAGGAGTTTGTTTCTTCATCAGATTTGGAGAAATGTAGCATTGCATCAGTGTCTCACCAATGGATGCTCTGCAGTGAATGGGTGCCGTCAGAATGAGAGTCCAAACAGCTGATAAAAACATCACAATAATCCACACCACTCCAGTCCATCAATAAATGTCTTGTGAAGCGGCATGATTTAAACAAATCCATCATTAATGCATTTGAAATTTAAACCGTTGCTTCCAGCTAAAATTAGTCCATAATCCATAATGCTTCCTCCAGTGAAAAAGTGGTCTTGTCTGAATCAGGAGAGAAATCTGCACAAACCAAGCACCGTTTACAAGCAAAAACAGTTCTGAACAAGTATGTTGATAGATTTTGATGTGAGAGACAACAAGAGATGGACTTTTTCACTGGAGGATGTGTTGTAATGAATTATGGACTCATTTTAGCTGGAAGCAACTGTTTAAATTTCACATGCATTAATGACGGATTTGTTTCAAGCATGCAGCTTTTCACTTCTCCAGATGTAAACTGATGGTTACTTGTGATGTTTTTATCAGCTGTTTGGACTCTCATTCTGACGGCACCCATTCACTGCAGAGGATCTGTTGGTCAGCAAGTGATGCAATACGAGCTACATTTCTCCAAATCTAATGAAGAAACAAACTCATCTACATCTTGGATGAACTATTTCTTAAAGGGGAAACCGGTTATTTCCATTCACTCTTCTGGTTTGAAAAGCAGAGTTACAGCAACATCACAAAATGCTGAATGAATTTAAATGCAAAGAATTTAAACAGTCGCATATTGCAAATACATCATTCAATATTTTCAAGTAGGTGTCAATTCTGGCATTTGATAAATCTCACACAATAACTCATCCTCATCATACATTTTAATTTGTACAAATGAGAATGAAGCTGTGTGATAAATATAAGCACATTGCTGAAATCTGATCATTAAAAAGCTAAAATTGCTTTTGATGAAATACGAACTGTTTGTGATTGTTTCACTTCCACTTGAGGTCACACACCAGCGCGATGTGATCTGACGGGTGCGAGACGCTCGGCAGGGCCACGCAGGTCGTGACCTCCTGAAGGCTGGGCAGAGGAATCACCTGCTCCACCTGCAGCACATGCGGCTCCACAAAAATATAGTCCAGACACCCCTGGAAGCCTCCGACGTAGTTGGTGAAAGCTGGGACCCCACAAGCACTGGCCAGCTGGAACGGGTTCATCAGTCCCACCTGGATCTGCTCTTCTGGTCCATTAGAGGCCCAGTCGTCATGATTCTCCGGGACGGATCCCTCACAGACGAGCTGGAAGAGACCGGAGGAGGGCGTGCTGTTGAAATCACCAGAGAATAGGAGTCCGGCTCCGGGATGCTTCTCCGTCACAATCTGCTTCATGTGTTTGAGGGCCACTGCAATCTGAACCAGTCGAACGTTTCCCCCTGAACACACAGCAGACCGTCAGAAACTGTAACGCAAACGTCAATATATTCACACTGATTCTCACCTTTAGGGTGCCAGTACAGGTGCGTGTTTCCCACACATAATATCCTTGACGGGTCACATAACGACTGCAAGACGGTCACCTGAGAAATGAGGGTAGAGATGCATTTTTGTTAGTTTTCCTCAAAGAAAGATGATTTAAAGTATTAAAATGAGCCATAAAACTAAAAATATTTAGTTTTAATTCAAGAAAATAATTAAGAGGAAAAGTAAAAATAAATTTTTAAAAATGTAAAAAATAAAAATGTTTTTTGATTAAAATAAACAAAAAGATATGGCTTAAAATTATTTAAAGGCATCGATTAAAATAAGCCAAAACAACTAAAAGTCAAGATATTTTTTATTTTGACAAGAAAGAAATACTAGAAAAATAGAAAAAGCGGTGTAAAAAAAAAAGAATAAGAGTAAGATAAATAAAAAATTACATTAAAATAAATAAGACATTTAAATGGTTGAAAGACAAAACAAAGAATAAAAAAAATCAAGACAGCTAAAAATCAAGATATTTCTTATTTTAATTCAAGAAAATATTGATTAGAAATAATTAGAGAAAATGTGTAAAAAATAAATAGATAAAAATAAGTTTAAGATATATAAAAATGAAATTAAATAAGATATGATTTTTAAATGATTTCAAGACAAAACAAGGAATAAATCAAAACAACTAAAAAGAAAAATCTACATTTTTTTAATTCAAGAAAATATTTATTCAAAAATAATTCGAGAAAAACTGTAAAAAAAAAAATTTGATAAAAGATCAAGAAAACAAGTAACATTAAAATAAATGATTCAAAATATTTAAAGTAAAACAAAACAATGATTAAAACAAGGCAAAAATCTAAATATTTCTTAAAAAACAAAACAGGATTTCCAGTCTTGAAAATCCGAGCTATACGAGGTAGCTGTGGTTATGATTTGTGGTATATGAGGTTAAAAATGAGATTTTTAGACCTGGAAAAAATGGAAATTGTAATGTTGTAATGTGTGTGTGTGTGTGTATATATATATATATATATATATATATCTGTATGTATGCATGTATATATACATATATATATATATATAATAAAAAAAATATTTTTTTACTTATGCCAAACTGTAAACATTTTATTTGGGTACCATTCATATCTACCAAGTCAAAAACAACTGGATAAGTCTTGAGGCCTCTGTGAACAACTGGATGTCCTGGAGTCAACAAGACCCAAGTTCCAGCGAGATACCTGCAGCATCGTGGCCCTGCTTCCGATCTTCTCCTTCAAGCTGGGGCTGCTGCACACCTTCTCCAGCAGCTCCCGGTGAAGAGCATCAGTCAGCAGAGCCTCGCTCAGCATCACATCATACTGCTGGAGCAACTTCAGCTTAGACCTCCTAAAATACGTGGCCAGGCCTTCGTGCTGCCTGTCCTTGATCCTGAAAACCCCGTCCAACCCAAACGCATCCAGCGCAGGAGATAAACTATCGCCGAACGCGCCTTTATCCACCTCCTGGAGGCAGACGATGTCCGCGTTGTAGCCCGACAGCTCCTTCTTGATCAGATTCTGCCTGTAGTCCAGGTCTAGAGCGTACGGCGCGCAGTAAGGGTACAGCACTGTTTTGGAAAGCTCGGTTTGAGCGTAGATGTCAGCTAGGATGTTATAAGACACAACCCTCAGTGAAGACTCATCTGTGGCCTCCTGAGTGAACATGTGTCTGTTATCAAAGCTGCATGCTCCTGGCCCGGCTTCGACCACCCCTGAAGACACCAGTTCCTTAGGTTCCCCAAACCTGGATCCGTTCCCTGGAGTGCATTTCAGCATCACCTTCAAACCGATGTCCAGATTGGATGGCGTGAGCACGCGCTCACATCCAGCCTCCATCCAGCCGTCAGGAGAGCCCTCCTTGAACCATCTGAACTCAGAGTCCCTCAGCTCTCCGAACTCCAGCTCCAGCTTCGGACAAACCGGAAATCCGGCCATCAGAGACGTCGGGAGCTCGCACACAGTGAACGTCGGAGGATTCAGCTCCACTTTATACTTCAAGCCCCCCACGCGCAGCACGGCTCCGTCCTGCCACGCGCGCGCGTTCACGGTGTCCTCGGGCACGCGCGTCTCGTTCACGCGCAGGCTGATCTCTGGGGCACGCGCTTCTGGAGTCTCGCTCGGTCTGGATTTCTTCGCTTTGTTTTGGCCCTTGATGAGGCTGTTGGCTATGCGAGCCAGGGCTTTCCCCAGCGGCTCCGTCTGCTCTCTCAGCATCTGTTTGTTGCTGCCGTCCAGATTGAAGGAGATGGTCAGTTTGGACTCGCTCGGCACACATCTCACCACACATCTCTCCATGTTCGTATTAAACCGGGCGCTGAAGAGGTTTCTGTGTGTTGAGATTGAAGAAGAGGGGATGTAACGGAAAAATAGTTTAGGTGAGAGTGACAGTCGGTTCAACATGAGCGCGGAGAAGAGAAACATCCGGTGACTGACTTCCTCCTCCTTCTTCTTCTTCTTCTTTTTCTTGTTTTATGGCGAATAACTCCTTAGGAGCATTATCGCCACCTACTGTACTGGATGTCAAGTACACTTTCATTGCTTTTAAAGGGGTCATATGATGCTTTTTTAAAGATCATTATTTGGTGTAACAGAATATGTTGACATGCTTTAATGTTCAAAAAGCACATTATTTTTCAAATACTGTACATTATTGTAGGTCCTCTATGCCCCGCCTCTCTCAAACGCTTTGTTTTCTACAAAGTCCCTCCTTCCGACAAGCGCAGTCTGCTCTGATTGGCCAGCTGACCCAGTGCATTGTGATTGGCCGAACACCGCAAGCACTCGTTGGAAATGTAACACCCCTTACCATAATCATAGCTTCAGCTTTCAAAATAAATGTAAAGACAGAGCCAGGAAGGGGAACAGAGTCGCGTGACAGACACAGTGATGAATGTGTTTGTACCATAATCATAGCTTCAGCTTTCAAAGTAAATGTAAAGACAGAGCCAGGAAGGGGAACAGAGTCGCGTGACAGACACAGTGATGAATATGTGTTTGCAGTACATAAGCCACGGTTAAGACAGCTGACTCCACTGTGATGTGTCTCTTTCTCTCTCTCTTTCTCTCGCTCGCACACACACACACACACACACACGATGCGAAAAACTCCGCATTTGTAAAGAGAAAGGAAAACTTTATATCGTATCATATGACCCCTTTACAAAAATATATTTATTTATTAAACATAGAATACAAGAACTCATAGAGGTAACAGCATAGAATAAAACCAAATACAATAACAATCAAACCTTAAGGGGATCCACAATACATGTAAGGCAAAAAACAAAAAAATTTAAACACAAGAAACTTGGACATGTCCGATGATATTTTCGGGGCACGACAATTTTTAAGTAATCTCAGTGAGGAGTAGAATAGTTTAAATTCGTTCATGAAATGAACAAAGCAGGGGCGAGAGTCTCTCTACTTACAACAACTTATGTCTGAAATTTGAATCCGGTGACGTCCGCGATCGAAACGCTTTTTTTAATTCAGAACACCAGATTCGACATATTTAATGTGAATTGCGTATAAAAGGAAATTATGATTTTTTTTTCTGTTTAATTTAATCTTGATTAAATAATTTTTATTATATTAGTAAACTGAAGGCGCTGAAGTTTCCTTGAAAAGGATTTTAACGAAAACGCTGATCTCAGTATAAAGGTTACCGCATTGTTCGGAGATTTATAAGCTGTTTTGTTTATTTTATGTTCCTTTTAATAAATACTTTATGGTGTTATAAAGTTATTATTACAACATTTGCGTGCTTTTTTTTCTGTTTAATTTCATCTTGATTAAATCATTTTTATTATATTAGTAAACTGAAGGCGCTGAAGTTTCCTTGAAAAGGATTTTAACGAAAACGCTGATCTCAGTATAAAGGTTACCGCATTGTTCGGAGATTTATAAGCTGTTAAATACTTTATGGTGTTATAAAGTTATTATTACAACATTTGCGTGGTATTCTGTAAGCCAGGGGTTTTCTGGGGTCTGTGGAAAAGAGAAAAATGGTGTAAGTGTATTATAGAACATACGATTATGTGATTATATTAATATGATTACATACTGGTAAACAAAATGTGTAGCTTGAATGCACTGAAAGTCGCTTTGAAAAAAATTGTCTGCTAAATGCATAAATTTAAATTTAATTTAAGATTAAAATAAATACAATTTAGATTAAATGAATGCATAAAGTACTGTATAAGTAATGTATAATGGGTAGATAAATACGTAATGACTTGACTTGGACACTAAACTTTTTAAATAATGTATTCATATATATATATATATATATATATATTTAATTGATTATCCACCTATATCTCTCTAGCCTATATAAAATAAATTATTAAAAAATATTAATAAATTATTTTAAAAGTTTAGAGAGATAGATTTTATTAAAAACACTTATATTAAATTATATTTAAATATAAAATATCTAACAGTAGCCTACTGTATAATGAGTAGAACAATAGTAATAAAGTAACTTAATATTATTTTTAATAAGAATAATTATATATTAAAGGTTAAAATATTATACAATTATATATATATACACACACACACACACACACACTAAGTTAGGGATATTCGACTTTAGGTGAAATTTATGAAAAATGTAAAAAAGTTCATGCTACAGTGATACAGTATATCATGAAAGTAGGGCATTTAAGTAGAAGCATGCAATGGTAATGTCTTCATCTCAAACTATTTATTGAAACAAAAGCTATCAACAGTGGTGGGCATACCACAACAAAAAAATGTCAATGTCTCAATAACTTGTCATGTGTCCTTGAGCATCAATTACAGCTTGTCAGCAACGTCTCATGCTGTACACAAGTCGACTTATTGTCTGCTGAGGCATAGCATTCCACTCTTCTTGAAGGGCTGCCCTCAGGGGTGCAGTGTTACGACCCTCTACACGACGACTCAGCTGATGGTTCTCTATGGGATTCAGGTCTGGAGAAAGTGCAGGCCACTACATTTGAGGTACCCCAGCCTCCAGCAGCCGTTCCCTGATAATGCGACCTCGATGAGCTGGGGCACTGTCATCCAAGAAGATGAAATCAGGCCTGTGCTGCTCATGCAGAGGCACAGTGGATTAATGATGTTGTTCAGGTAGTATTGACTTGTCACAGTACCATTCACAAGGTGTAGGGCAGTTCGGTATTGACTAGACGCACCTGCCCAGACTGTAACACCAGACAACAGTGGCTGATGCATAGAATTGTCCTTGACGTCTCCATCATTTCTGCTAAATAAGATAATACAAAAACCAGAGTTAACATACAGTCTACACAAAAATACCATAACACAATCATTTTAAAAATACATATGCTCAAAATAACATCAGTAATTGGTTGCACACTATTGAAACCATTACGCAGTATGTTTTATTAATTCGAGTTTTAGGTTTTGCTGATCAGCATCAATTTCGTAATCAATGGGGAAAAGCATTCCTTTTTTCATCTATTTCACTGATCCGCAAATTAAAACTATATTACATTATCATAATGGTTTATTCACAGTTTAAAACTTCAAAGTCAACATGAAATCAAAATACTCTCTTAATACACATTCCTGGATTTATTCTGATTCATTGTGCATGTTGTTCACCATCCTATGGAAGCTTGTGTCCATCACAGGATAAAAAAAAAAAAAGATATTGTGACTTTTTATTTCATAATTCAGACGTTTATCAAGAGAGTTTATATCTCTTGATTCAGACTTTTTTCTCGCAAAACATAATTGCAATATAAAAACTAATGTGAGATATAAACACATAATTGTGAGATATAAACATAATTGCGAGATCTAAACATAATTGTGATTTAAACTAAGACTTGTGAGAAATAAAATCAGAATTGTGAGATATTAACTTATAACTGAGATGTAAACTCAGAATTGAAATATAAACTCAGAATTGTGAGATATAGACACAGAATTAAGAGAGAAAAAAAGTCAAAATTGCAAGATATAAAGATATAGAGTTTATATTGAACAATTCTGTCTTTTTTCTCGAATATAAATTTAGAATGTTCAATTCTGTAGCAGAAATGTGCTTCCATAATACCATCCAATCAGTTCCAGATTAAAAAATCAAGATGTTTTATTCACAAATATGTAGAATTACAACTGCAAAATTGCTTGCGAAACACCATTTCATGTTGACTTCAAAGAAGCATCAGTGCTGAAGTTAAATCTGGTTCTTAGCAATCAAACAGAAGCTAAGACAGACGATGCAAATGCAAGATATATTAATTATTGTGCTATTTCGAATTGCATTCAAACATCTGAAGATCTCCTTCCCCTCATGTATCCTGACGCTGAATGTTTAATTCCTAGATTTTTGGTGAGAACTGGCTGATATCTTCAAATCCTCCGGTGTGCCAAGCCTGTAAAGCTCCCGAAGGAACCAGATTCGGACTTCCACTGTCCCACCACAATGATGCCACTGCCGTGGTGCAGTCAGTCCCAAACAGCTCTGATTCTCCGTTCAGATGGGAGTCAGAGCTCACAGTCACAGAAGTGTCCGTCTCTCTCGGGACTCTAGAGGTTGTTCTTCTCTGTGCTCTCCGCTTCAGTGCTGCGCGGGAAGTAGACGGTGGTCTTGTGCTCTTCGTAGCGGTCGATGTGCTTCAGGTGAACCACCATGTGCAGCGCGTAGGCCAGCACCAGCAGCAGGATCAGAGACGTGATCAGACCCATCAGGATGGCAGGAGTGAAGAAGGTCGCGCAGTCGCTGGCCGCCACAAACTTACTGGAGTGAACGTTAAACGCCTGGATCTGTGAGGAAAAACACAAGAAACAGCAGATGGTAAGATGTTGAATCCTTAAAAACTATTTTCCAGTTTATCTATCTATCTATCTATCTATCTATCTATCTATCTATCTATCTATCTATCTATCTATCTATCTATCTATCTATCTATCTATCTATCTGTCTGTCTGTCTGTCTATGTTTCTATCTATCTATCTATCTATCTATCTATCTATCTGTCTGTCTGTCATCTATCTATCTATCTATCTATCTATCTATCTATCTGTCTGTCTGTCTGTCTGTCTGTCTGTCATTTGCTCATTCTGTCCATCCATCTGTCTGTGTAAATGTCAATCTGTTTTTCTACTTGACAAAGTATTTTTTCTACTTCTCTATCATGTCGAAATGGTCAGAGATGTTCCAGGCAAAGCAGAAAATAATTCATAGTTTTCTATATTCCAAATGAAAAAACATTTAATTTCACCCAAACTCCTCGGGTTCTTCCACACACTCTGGACTGTGAGCTTTTTGAAAAGACGCTGCTCTCACGCCAAACCACAAGCTTGTGTAACCACATTACACCCACCAGAGCCTAAAAATACAGCGCAAGATGCTACAACTCCGGTATGAGGCGTTTATCAGCAGAGGATGGAGGGAAAGAGTTGCCTGCCAACCTGGAAGTCGGTGAAGGTTATGTGCCAGTGTGCGGCGTGGTCGGTGTTGGCGCTGGGCACCAGCAGTGTGTCGTACTTCTGCAGGCTGCTGACGTGCTGGCAGTGATAGGAGTTGGTGGAGGGCGCGTACACATCTGTAGCGTTGAACGTGGCCTCGTGCGTCCAGTTGTAATGGATGTACACATTATCCAGAGTGAACCAGTTCTGTCCCGCAGACTCGTAGAACGTGTTTGACATCTGTAGCCTGTGGAAATAAACACTTTATCTCACTGCAAAGCATTTTAAAAATCATTTCTGTTCTTCGATGAGAAGTGCAAACTGATTGTTTACTAGCACACACAAAAACATGTATATTATAAGCTCTAAATTCAGATTGGATGAATTACATTTGAAGATACTGTACATGAACTAATATTGGCACATCTGTGATGACAAATTAAAAAAAATATATTTGAAATTTGATAAAAATGGTAACCATTAACATTCTATAAATCAATATAAAGAGGTTTGGATACATTTGAATTTTATTCCATTAAATTCCAAATCTGTTTGTGACTGACTGCGATATTATTACTAATGAAAACCTCTTAATAATGTTAGGATGTTAATATTTAAATATTTTAACATTAAAAATAAAACATCATTAATGATTGAACATTGGTGCCTTTTGTCATATCGCTAAAATGTAAAATCACAGTATTGTAGTGATGTAGTATATAAATATAAAATAACTACAATTTTATTTTTTATATATATTTATTATTTTCATATTTTAGAAAATGTAGTCATAAAAACTCATTAAAAATGCCATGAATTAAAAATAAATAAAATTATAAAAATGAATTTATATGAAATAAATAAACAAGGAATAACCTGATAGAGAGGCCTCTTAGATCTTCCACATCGCCGTAACGGAGATTGAGTCTGGTGAGTAACAAAATATGTCAAAATATTATTAAACATGTACATTTTTATTAGCTGTCAAATTTTCCTTCTCAATTATACATCTTACACCAGGCTGAAGTAGTTTTTATCTGGGTTTTCATTTATGTATGGAATATGTCTAGATAATATTTAACTCCAAAAACAAAAATGCATTGTGACATTAAGTAGAACAAAATATAATATATTATATTATAATCATATTAAATAATTATATATATATATTTTTTTTTTCCCCTAAATTTTTCTGGACCTATTTTTGTGAGACACGCTAGTAAAAAAATGTACATTTGTGTTTGCAGCACCGGTGTGCAGCAGAACTCACATGGCTTTATCTTTGCTGCAGAAGGAGCCTTTGGTGTCCACCGGTGCGTCTGGGCTGAAGGTTCTCTCTGTGAGGTCCACTAAACTGTGATTCCTGTACCTGATGGCCAGTTTGCGGGCTCTGAAGAGGATGCAGGTCTTGCCGTTGTAAGAAACACTCAGAGGAGAGTACAACAACATTCCTGGAGACTGAAGCAGCTTCCTGCGTGGAGGAGCGTGAAGCTGCCATCCGTACGGCTGAAACAAGAGCATAATATCACTGTAACATGAGCAACATACACTATCATTCTCAAGTTTGAGGTCAGTATGATGGTCTAATTATGTATAGAATTGAATAAAATGTACAATAACATCCAGGTTACACAAGTTTGGGTTTGAAAGATTTTTAAATGTTTTTGAAAGAAGTCTCTTTTGCTCACCAAGGCTGCATTTTTCTGATTAAAAATGTAAAATTGTGAAATATTATTACAATTTAAAATAATTATTTTCTATGTGAATATATGTTAAAGTGTAATTTATTCCTGCGATGAAAAGCTGAATTTTCAGCATCATTACTCCAGTCTTCAGTGTCACGTGATCCTTCAGAAATCATTTTAATATGCATCAGTTGCACAGTTGGAAATCAGGATTAATTTTGTCTTTCAGGATTCTTTAAAGTTAAAAACTGCATTTATTTTAAATAGAAATCTTTTTTAACATAAAAAATTTATTTAATTTCATCTTTTAATCTTTTGATCAATTTAATGCATTCTTGCTGAATATAAGTATACATTTCTTTCAACAGTAGTTTACGTAAGGCTAGTTGTCATGCCTATGGGGTAAGTTGTCACAATATAACCTGCTATTAAAGAGCAAAAAATTGTTTATAATTGTTTATTATAAACCTATAATAAACCACAAAACAGTTGACTGAACTGCAAATACAGTATGTAAACTGTAACATATTTTAAACCATTATGTAAACCAGATGGCCAGCAGACAGAATATTGTAATGAAATGTAATTAAAAACTATTTGCAGGAATAAAAGTCTGACAGAGCTCCCATGTGGGCATTTATAAAAAATACTCTTGTATCTGTATGTGACAACTGGCCCCGTTCTCCCCTATGCTTTGAAATACACTTAATACTCATGAAGAACAGTTTACAGAAATCATATTTGCAAAGGGAATTAGAGACTTTTGGGGCACCGTAACATCCTAAATCAGAGTGAAATTCCTGATTAAAAATGTAGCATGTTTGTAATCTGTTTTTCCAAAGACAATGCAGTCTGTGAAGGATTAAATTCATCTGTTTTGGATGTTTTGGAGAGAAATCTGCACCCCAGCGGTGGCACAAGGTCACACTGGCTCGGCTCGTCTCACCTGCAGCGCTTCAGCCGCAAACACCGAGCCGTCAGCGTCCACCCCATCTGCACAACAACACACACTCACTAAATCTGCTGAAATATTTACATTTATATCATATTTATTCAGACAAATATGCAAAAATAAGCATGTTTCTAACGAACTGTGTGCACTGCCATTTGAGAGTTTGGGATCAGTAAGATATTTCATGTTTTTTAAAGAAGTCTCCTGCTCATCAAGGCTGCATTTATTTGATCAAAAATACTGAAAAAAAACAGTAATATTGTGAAATATGATTGCAATTTAAAATAACGGTTTTCTATTTTACTATACTTATGTATAATTAATTTCTGTGATGCGCAGCTGAATTTTCAGCATCATTACTCCAGTCTTCAGTGTCACATGATCTTCAGAAATCATTCTAATATGCTGATTTATTATCAATGTTGGAAATACTTGTGCTGCTTAATTTTTTTGGAACCTGTAATATTTTTTTAAGGATTCTTTGAAGAATAAAAAGTTTAAAAGAACAGATTTAAAACATGCTTTTTGAATAAAATTATTAATTACTTTTTTTTTAATTCAGCCGCAAACACCGAGCCGTCAGCGTCCACCCCATCTGCACAGCAACACACACTCACTAAATCTGCTGAAATATTTACATTCATATCATATTTATTCAGACAAATATGCAAAAATAAGCATGTTTCTAACGAACTGTGTGCACTAACGAACTATTGTTACAAAAAAAGCAATTTGGTGCAGATCCTGATATTTATATGCACAAAAAGTGATGAAATTATGATGCTTGTAATGTAAATATGTGAGCCTTTTATAAAAATATAGCAGATGCTTACATAAAATGATATAAATATCAGTTGTCAATCTATATGTCCAAAAATATGTTTTAGTAAAATGAGATTTTAATGATCCAAACATATAATGCAATGCAATCTAATGCTGATTGAGAGCTGAAGAATTAAAGGCTCCTCAGAAGATGTGAGATGTTCTGGAGGCTTGTGAAGATCATTCCTCCGCTGAGGAACAGTGAAAGTAAAGCTTCTGGAAACAAACGCTCCTCACTTGTGCTGCTTAATTTTTTTGGAACCTGTAATATTTTTTTAAGGATTCTTTGAAGAATAAAAAGTTTAAAAGAACAGATTTAAAACATGCTTTTTGAATAAAATTATTAATTACTTTTTTTTTAAAAAAGGTAAGACATTTTTTTTCTGACTCCCAACTTTTGAATGGTAGTGTATATTGTTACAAAATAAGCAATTTGGTGCAGATCCTGATATTTATATGCACAAAAAGTGATGAAATTATGATGCTTGTAATGTAAATATGTGAGCCTTTTATAAAAATATAGCAGATGCTTACATAAAATATCATAAAATATCAGTTGTCAATCTATATGTCCAAAAATATGTTTTAGTAAAATGAGATTTTAATGATCCAAACATATAATGCAATGCAATCCAATGCTGATTGAGAGCTGAAGAAATAAAGGCTCCTCAGAAGATGTGAGATGTTCTGGAGGCTTGTGAAGATCATTCCTCCGCTGAGGAACAGTGAAAGTAAAGCTTCTGGAAACAAACGCTCCTCAAAAGATCCTGAGGATCAGATTTGAGACGCACTGATTTTTCTAAAAAAAATAATTGATGGGGAATCAAGTAAAGCCGAGCTGCTTTAGTCCAGAAAGTGTTCATTATTCAGCACCAGCTGAAGCTGGACATTTGTACAATTACACTAAAAGAGCTTTTACTGGATAAAAAAAAGTCTAAACCATCAATCAGACAACAGAAGGCATGGAGTAGATTGTGTAGACTGAGTTTGATCATTTAGAGGCCTTAGAAATGTGCATATCAAATATGATATATTAGGATTGGCAAAGAACCACTGAAGAAAGAAATCAAAGTTATTATCAAAATAACTTACTTTGTTGGACTCTGATGTCTTGGGATGGTGCATCATCTGAGCTGTAAGTACGAGAATTTAATGAGTGCATTATTAAACAGATGAATACCTTCATAAACAACTGAAATCATTTATATAGTTGGATACGATCATTGGTTCTCGACTGCAGATCGGCTCTTCACGTGTTATGAATAAGAATGAGATACAGAAGGCTTTGATGCTGTGAGTCACTGCGAGTCACTGTGAGACGAACTCGCTTTCAAGTCACTTTGCTTTTGTTCCCGCAGGATATTTCTATTGCTCAGGAGATCTCAGATACGTTTCCTTTAAGCGTCAGCTTTGCTTCAGACGTTTCTCCTGAAATGCCTCAGGAGAAATAAATATACACACAAACGAGTCAATTAACATGCAGCAAGAGACATAAAATCACTATGGAGAGCAGAATAAGACGAGAAATGCTCGAGCTCATATTGAGGAATAGTTCACCCAAAAATGAAAATGAGCTGAAAATGTCCTCACCCTTAGATCATCCAAGATGTAGATGAGTTTGTTTCTTCATCAGATTTGGAGAAATGGAGCATTGCATCAGTGTCTCAGCAATGGATGCTCTGCAGTGAATGGGTGCCGTCAGAATGAGAGTCCAAACAGCTGATAAAAACATCACAATAATCCACACCACTCCAGTCCATCAGTTAACATCTAGAGAAGACAAAAGCTGTGTGTTTGTGTTAATTAAATCAATCATTAAGACATTTTTAACTTCAAACTGTTGCTGTTGGCTAAATACGAGTTCATAATATTGCTTTCCCTGATAAAAAATCATCTAGTCTGAATCAGCAGAGAAGTATGCTCAAGTCAAGCACCGTTTACAAGCTAAAACAGCTCTAAACAAATATATGTGTGGATTTTGATGTGAGAGACAACAGGAGATTATTGAGATTACAGCAGTGTTATTATGGATTATGGACTCATATTTTAGCCGGTAGAGACAGTTTAAAGTTAAACACATCTTAATGATGGATTTGGCAGCTTTTCACTTCATAAAACATTCATTGATGGACTGGAGTGGTGTGGATTATTGTGATGTTTTTATCAGCTGTTTAGACTCTCATTCTGACGGCACCCATTCACTGCAGAGGATCCGTTGCTGAGACACTGATGCAATGCTACATTTCTCCAAACCTGACGAAGAAACAAACTCATCTACATCTTGGATGGCCTGAGAGTGAGGACTTTTTTTTTTTCATTTTTGGGTGAAATGTTCCTTTAAGATCTCTTCAGAATAACAGGTGAGGTTCCCTGGGTCTTTTTCTCAGAAACATCTGAGAAGCAGGAAACGTCTCAATTAACACTTTTTAAAATCGTATTGCTGTCTAGGAGAAACGATTGAGAACTGATGTGTGATTTTCTGCTGCATGTTCTTGTGATTTCTTCAACAGTAAGACGGATTACTGAAAGATGAACAGTTTAACCATTTAATCACCGAGTAATGCTGCTGAAATGGGCTTAACCTGGTTCTCAGACCTGATTACGGGTCAGTCTGACCGGCGCTGGCACATAATGTCGGTCAGGGATCAAAGAAAGAGATGAGGATGTCTTCGGTTAGCGAGGATGAAAGAGAAGAGATTCTGACTCATATATAAATATATAACACAATGTTTTCTTTAGCGTAATTATTTTTAAACACTTTTCGGTTTTATTTTAGTAAATTTGTTGTGTGTTTTTGTCATTTTTATTAGTTACTGTTTTTTAATATGTCTATATAGTTTTGATTAATTTTCCGTTTTTGTTATTTAAGTACATTAAAACATTTAGTTTAACTAAATTAAAATGAAAAATGTTAAATGTTAATGTTAAAACTAAATGAAATAAAAAAAATTCTATATTACTTTACTTCAAGTAACAATGTTTGTTGTGGTTTTAATAATTCATTTTTGTTTTGTATATATCATATAATCTTTAAATATTAAAAATTGCTATATTAAACCGCAAATATTGTGTATTTAATTTCTCGCTTTGTAAATGCATTTATGGGAACACATTTTAAATTGTTTTTGCTATGGTTAAGTAAATCTAAAACTAAAACCATAAAAAAGCATTTTGGTTACTTGAAATAAAATAAACTGAAACTGAAACTACAATAAAAAAAACTATATACTGTATATATATATATATATATATAAACTAAAGCTACTAAAAATGACAAAAGTGCACAACAAAACAACTAAAACTTGAACTAAAATTTAAATAAAAATGGAAAATATAAAAATAAAAACTGATTCAAAATATTAATAAAACTAGTACACAATGCTACTAAAATAAGGATGTTTTTTTGCAAGCAAACATGTCAAAGTTATCATCAGCATGCCACAAATGTCAAAAAAACACTTGCATTTCAGGAATATATTTTTACTGCAACTTTTCAATGCTAAAAGCATGTGTTTGTTGTGTTGTGCATCGTCACGCCAATCTAAGATCATTTATCAGCTCCGCGCAGCAGATGGAGTGACCTGTGAGTGCGGATCTGCCCTTGTCCACGCAGGAGGTGCTGCTTGTTTACCTGCCCTGCAAACAACAGCAGACCTGTGACGTTTCTTCTGATTTTCTCATAAACTGCATCAGTAATTCACTCTCTCGGATGGCTGCGTCAAATGAACAGAAGCCCACGAGGGAGATGTGGGAGGGTTTGTGTTCTGTTATTGTTGCATAACTATATTTAGCAAAACAGAGAGTCTGCATCAAGCAAACTTGACCTGCACGGCACCATCCAAAACAACAACCTGAGTGAATAAAGCACAGCTAGATAGAGAAGGAAAGCCTGAAGGAAACACAAATCCCTCCTTCTGTCTGCTTCAGCAGTGGTTTATCCTTTCAACGTTGCACCTGAACATGACAGTCGGCACATTTATATAATCAATGAAATCTGCTGACCGCTTCAAAACGCATGTAGCATATTTCAGTCGGGACGCTCAGATTAGAGTGTCTTTAAAGTTCTGTCGGCATCTAGATGCTTCACCAAATCAAATCTGTTAATACACAGCTAAAGCCCAGTCTGGCCTACATGTAGTAAAACTCCATCTGTGCAAGTGGAGAAACGCTACACGCTTTCAGCTCCTAGAAGCAATGTGCTGCCAATTAGAGCTGTGTTTTTAATACAAGCTGCGGAGAAACTCGACATATGTGGCTATTAAAAATGCCTACTGCTTAGACAACAACAAGAAGAGTTGCATTCACTGCAAAGAAGTTAAAATAAAACAATTATTGGAGGATGTTTTACAAGAAAATACTATCTCAGTTTTTCTTCTTCAAAATGTCATGTTATTTGCTCTTTATTTGCAAATTCATTTAGCAATCTCTATTTCTACACCATGTTTTTGTGTAATTTAGCGGAGCGCATTTGTATTTTTTGCTGATTTATTTATGTGTTTATTTCCTTATTCTTTCAGTGTTTTTTTGTTTATGCATAAGCATGTCAAGAACTTAAATAGATACCCAGGTTTTCTATAAAATAAAGAAATGCAAACAATTGCATTTTTTTGTTGGTTAATATTTTGTGTTTATTTACTTATTCCTTCTGCATTTTTACAACATATATGTGTGTCAAATTAAATAGATATTTAAATAGATATAATAGATAAATAGATATAATAGATTAAATAGATATTTCAAATTAATTTTATGGAACAAAATTAATAAAATTGCATTTTTTGCTGGTTTATTTTCTGTGTTTATTTACTTATTCCTTCTGCATTTTTACAACACATATGTGTGTCAAATTAAATATATATTTAAATAGATATAATAGATTAAATAGATATTTCTAATTAATTTTATGGAAACAAATACATTTTCTGGAAAAAATAAACAAAACAGTATTTTTTTTGCTGGTTTATTTTCTGTGTTTATTTACTTATTTTTTCAGCAACATATATTAAACATATATTGAGGTTTTCTGAAAAAACAAACAAACAAATAAAATTATGAATAATGACAATCTGCCATCTTGCTGAAACATTGCAAAAAATTGCATGCTCAAAAAAGTTTTTAAATGATTAATTGTAAATTTAAATAATATAAACATTTTTATACATTTCTTTTTTTACACACACAGCTTCTTTTACTGCATTTATTGTGAGTATAATGTGCATGTTGTGTGTACTTTAGTGTATTCTGTATGGTCTTTTGCATATTGTCTATTATAAATTCTGATGATCTGCAGCTGTCTTCCAAAGATCTGCCCCTGTGGATTTATAAAATGCAAATAAAATCTACCGGCCTCTCTATAAACAAGTCAAAATCAACAAACTCATTCACACAAAAAGTTCATTAGTGCATCAAAAGATCAATTATTAATCATAAACACGCATCATATTATATAATAAATAAATGATTCATAATGCGATCCTGCAGTTTGATGGTTCAGCCCAACAATAAATGGTACATGAATCACAATTACATATTAAAATTCATATTTCATTCATATCGTCTCAGCCTGAAGCTCAAACAGATGCTCCACATTCCTTCAGTGATGCTGATCATTCCTGCATCCCGACCTGCTCTCATCTTGTCCAACACACATCTCTGCCTCCAGTTTTAGTAGCAAATATGGATTTGCCTGTAAACTGATGCCGATGGATTTTCTCTTGTGTTTCACTGCAAGAGCCCTTCGCTTGAGTCTCAATGCAGACATGAAGGGTGGACAAAGGAGGCGAGCACTAGTTGTCTCAGCCACACCAGTTCATCATCGATTAAGAAATGCATAGACACACAATATATACAGTCTTTGTTTCTCCCGGTTTCACCATTTGAATAAACGTGATGCCTAAAAGACCACATCTCCGGCTTAATTCAAAAGAATCCACTCACCTTCCTTCCACAAAGGCAGACAGCTGCTCATAAGACGAGGATATCTGCAGGAAAACAAAAGAAAATAACGCAAGAGACATTGGGCGCCACGTTGATGCCATGTATCCATCCAGATGAGTCTGCCAGAGATGATGCTGAAGCTGCTGCTTCATGATAACGGGCGCAGCCTCAGCGATGATTGACAGGCGCGGCGGCCAATCAGCGTCCAGCGGGCGGGACAATCAGCCGACGCGGCCACGCCCCTTCACAGAGCGTGTGCTGCTGACACAGTAATACACAAACCAGTGCTGCGTTCAGCTCCGACAAAACGGTGCAAAACGTGTTTTAAACGGAAACTGGTGTGTGTTGAACACTGTTCTGATGAAGCCAGAGTTGCAGCTATGGCAGCTGAGAAGGCCATTCTTTGTGTTCTTTCTGAAGAATTTTCAGAGCCTGATGAAATCGGTTTAAATACGTGTTTAATACTGCAAAACACGCTCGATGTTACAGTCCCTGCCCTTGCCCTCCAGAATAAAAGAGAACATCCCAATCAAATGAAGGGGTTTGTGGAAACTGTGGTTCCTAATTATTGTGATCCAACATTTGCCTCGCGTTTCAGGATGAAAAGACAAACATTTCAGGTGAAGGATAATCCACTTCTTACCTCCGAGACTGTGTTATGATCTATATGACCTTATTATTTTTATCGTGAGTATTAGACTTATCATTAGTGCTGATCACTGTTGTTGTGCTATTGTAATATTTACCATTATATAATCAGAGGGGTATAGAAAAGTTTATGAAAGTGTCACTCCACAATACAATAGCAAAATATGTAAGTATGTATAGTATTTTTATGTTACATTAATCAGTGCACAGCTTCCTAAGGAAAGGATATGGACCAGAAGACATTGCATTTACTAAATGATATTTAGACAGACTTAAAGAAGTTCCAGATTTATACATGAGCTCTTATTATTTCAGTTATTTTGCCTTTAATGTAAATAAACATGTGCAAACAATATACTTGCTCTTGTGAATTTATTTGGATGTTAATTACATTGTGCGAGCTGTCTCTTTAATAACATGTGGTTTATAAACATGCTGCAGCTGATTGGGCTGACATTTCTGACACACCCACCAAACAAGAGAAAATGTATCTCAAACCCCGCTGCACACCGTTTCCAGGAAACATGTCGTTCAACCCGGAAACCGTAGCAAAGCGTTGCACACCGGTTTGAGCTTGAACATGCCCCAGCACTGACCCATTCAACTAAACTAATTAGGCGCGTAATTAACCAACATAAGACAATGGTACTGATTGAGAACTGTGGCAGAAGGTCGAAACTGAAACACATGAACTGGCACAACAGAAATGCATAATACAATTCTGTGTAGGCCTGTACTATTTCAGTATTGAACCCAAAGCGAAATGTATGTATTTTATTTATTTACAATTCATAGATAGCTACATATTACCAATTAAAAATATATTTCAGCATTAAATCCAAAGGGTATGTATTTATTTCACATTCACAGACAGATAGTTGTTACAAATAATAATATATTTCAGTATTAAACCAAAAGTGAAAAAACGTTATTAATTATTTTTTTCTAATTTTAATTATACACTTATAAAGTAAACAGGAATAAATCTAGCGCTAGTAAACAATATTAAAAGAAAAGTAATACCATAGTTTTTTGACACTTACGTTAAGGTCATTGCATTCTTTAAAATACTGTGGAGTACCATATTGCTGCACGAATATTGTAATCATAAATGAATATGAATATATATTTTTTTTCAATCGCAATCAAGTAGAGATTTTAATACAATATTTTGACTTGGACGACGGTGAAATAAATCAGATTACATATATTAAAGTGGTAACTGTACCATAACAGAGATATGAAAAGGGGGAAAAAAGGCTGAAATTCAAATCCTTTCTTAATCTCTGATATTCAATCAGATGAGCTTTACTGATTTATGGACAGGCGCTCGTTTTGGCTACCCGCGGGGTCCTTAGAGCAGTAGTTTGCGCCGAGCGTCACGTGGTCGTTCTTTTCTGTCCGGACTCAGAACACGCGGTCATGGGTACGTGCGAGGCGACAATAAACCTGCACAAAACGCTCTAATACTCGGGTTAACTAGACATTTATCTGGATTTACATTTTGTCAAAAGTGTAATGTATCAGTTTCGACAAAGTGGAGCTCGCTATAAAGCGGGGTTAGTCGCTATTTTATGTTTTATAGAGTCGAGGCGGAGCAGCCGTGAGCTGCACATACACTAAACACTGACATGATCTTTTAACAATATTACACAGCATTTTGATCTGTTAATCAGATTTGCGTGTTGTGCATGATAATTCAGCCGCTTTAAAAATGTGGCAGCATGTTGTTTTCTTTGTAGGTTTGATTAGAATACGTCTAAAGCTGTTTTGAATCTAGTGAACCCTCTACTAGAAGAATTATGTGCTTTTTTATTTATTTATTTAAAGCATAATCAGAACCAGCAAGGCCTGTAATTTGTAATTTGATGATGGCTGTCAGGAGGAGCATCAAGATGCTCAAGTGATCAACTACATCTAGTTTTATTCGTTTTACTGAGTTTCCACTTCATAGTCAATTCTATTCCATTTTATACTCAATTTAATTTCTCTAGTTACTCTCTCAGCTCTGAAGTATTTCCTTATAATTGCAGATTGTTAGGTGTTTCGATTGTAAACCGGTCCAAATGTGTGGGATGCTGGGTATTTGAACAATTTTTTTTGAAATAAAATAATAATTCTCATGCCTTTCTCTCTCTTTTTCCTCCTGCAGGCAAGTGTCGTGGACTGCGTACTGCTAGAAAACTGCGGAACCACCGCCGCGAGCAGAAATGGCATGATAAACAGTACAAGAAGGCCCATTTGGGCACCGCTCTGAAGGCCAACCCCTTCGGTGGAGCTTCTCACGCCAAAGGCATTGTGCTTGAGAAAGTGTAAGAAGCCGTGTTTGTCAAGATAGTGATGAATAGCTAGGGTAACTAAGGAATGAATGACTGACTTTGTCGTATTGACAGTGGTGTTGAAGCCAAGCAGCCCAACTCTGCCATCAGGAAGTGCGTCAGGGTCCAGCTGATCAAGAACGGCAAGAAGATCACCGCTTTCGTCCCCAACGACGGCTGCTTGAACTTCATTGAGGTAAACTGGATTTACGCAAGTTAAACTATACACTTGATTTGCTGTATTTGAGTTTAAGAGGATGTCTGTCTACGGAGTTGTCAGTGTGTGTGGTTTCTCTCGGGGTTACAGGAAAACGATGAGGTTCTGGTGGCGGGATTCGGTCGGAAGGGACACGCCGTGGGTGATATTCCCGGTGTTCGTTTCAAGGTGGTGAAGGTGGCCAACGTTTCTCTTCTGGCTCTGTACAAAGGCAAGAAGGAGAGACCCAGATCATAAACTGGTTCTTGTTGAAATCACAATAAAAGGACTTTATTCAGTTCCATAAACTGGCCCTTGTGTTTCTTGACAACTTTAGATGTTTCTAGTCCACTGTATGCTTGCAAATCTGTAACCTGTTTTAAAGTTCTTATCTTTACTCTGCTGTTAGAAACGTTGCTGTTTTCATACTGGATAAGGCCTGAGTAGTGTCTTTGTTTTCACGACAGTAAGCGTTTGAACTTTATTTAAATGGTTTATGGTTTATTGCTGTTTCTGAAGAGTGTTAGTAGTTTGTGTTGTTGAAGAAATGGTCTTAAAGGGTTAGTTCACCCAAAAA
Source organism: Sinocyclocheilus grahami (assembly GCF_001515645.1). Classification (NCBI taxonomy): domain Eukaryota; kingdom Metazoa; phylum Chordata; class Actinopteri; order Cypriniformes; family Cyprinidae; genus Sinocyclocheilus; species Sinocyclocheilus grahami. The sequence goes on from NW_015505408.1 coordinate 1,147,876, forward strand.
TTTTAATTAGGCTGTGTTTTACTCACCCCAGAGGCATCCTAGGTGTATATGACTTTCTTCTTTCAGACGAATCCAGTCGGAGTTATATAAAAAATTGTCTTTGATCTTTCAAGCTGGTTAATGGCACTCAGCGGGTGTTGCATGCATCAGTCCAAAAGAACTTAAATAAAAATCGCCCATCCATTAAAAAAAAAAGTCTCGCACGGCTCCGGGTAGCCATTAATAAAGCCATTAATTGTCATTAATATATATATAAATTTAGTTTACAGGTGTATTTGTTGGTGTTAAGTAGGGCTGCACGATAAATCGCATGCGATACATCTTGTCAGTAAAGCCGGTTCATAAATATCGCATGCGATTTATCGTGCAGCCCTAGTCTTAAGTTAGAGCAAATTATTCATATGTATATACAGTTTATATCCATATGTTTTTCATTTAGTTTACAGGTCTAGGTGTTGGTCTCAAGTTATGTTTATCATGTATATTAATTTAGTTTGCAGGTGTATTTGTTGGTTAAGTTATATTTCAGTTATCTTACATGGGTATATTTATACATGTGCATATGAAGTATTTTCATTTAAATTACAGGTCTATGTGTTGGTCCTAAGGTTTGCCTTTATATTTTATATACAGTTTGTTACATAGTATTATTATACAGTAGTGTCGTCTTGATTTGATTTACAAGTGTAGCAATTTTTTAGTTTGTGATTTTGTTGATCAGGGTCATATTGCATGTGATATCCAGATCTAAAAAGTCAGTTTAAATTGAATATAAATGTATGCAATTATGCTTAGTCTGCTAATCCTGACTCACTGGACTGCAAAACAAAAAGTGCTCTTTCTCAAGCAGTTGTGTTCAGATCGTACAGTGTATGGTCCTTGTTCACATTAGGTGTAGTTAATAGATGGATGAAAATGGAAATGGAAAAGTTATTATTTGGCATGTTATTCAAGTAATTATTTGGTCAAAAGCTGCCTGAACCTGGAAATCGAGAATCATATATTGGTTATCTGACAATCGTCTCTTGTGTGTTGGAGAAAAAAGTTAAAATTGCAATAATGGCCTCTTGAAACACTAAAAATAACACCTAGAATCTCTTAAGGCCTTTTTGTCCCCATGTGCAACTGGATGTGAAGTCAGATTGTTTCTTTTTGCCTAAATGTGAAGCCAAAATCCAAAATCCAGATGGCTCCTGGCCTCAAAATCACATCCGGACTTTACTAGTTTCATAATAGATAAACCAAACGGGACTAAGGACACATTTGTGGTGTTTATTTCTGTGCATCTGCTCATTTGACGGCTCTGTTGGTACTCAGTAAAATGTTCACTGGTTTGTATGATGTATTTGGTCAGGTTTCTTCCAGGAGAGGAGACACTACAGGTGTGGATTGGATCATGCAGAAACTCTTATTAAAAGTTAAAGGGAAATGATGTGGAAGAGAAATGAGAAATTGAAGTAAACACCTGATGTTTTAGATCTGCAGGATCATCTGAATGAGCTTGTGACGTGAAAAGCTGCGTGTTTGTAAGAAGCAAAACCATTTTTAATGTCCAGCCATTGCTTCTGGTTAAAATAAAAGTCCATAATCCATAGTAACGCTTCCTCCAGAGAAAAAGTTGTTTTGTCTGAATCAGACCAATCCAAAACAGTTCTTAACAAATACTTTGGTGGATTTTGATGTGGGAAGTCAACAGGAGATGCACTTTTTCATTGGAAGAAGCATCATTACAGATTCTTATTTTAGCACCTCAAAACACCTTAATGATGGATTTGTTTCTTACAAACACACAGCTTTTGGCTTCATAATACCTTAACTGATGGACTGGAGTGGTGTGGATTACTTGTGATGTTTTTATCAGCTCTGATTCTGACGGCACCCATTCACTGCAGAGCATCCATTGGTGAGCAAGTGATGCAATGCTACATTTCTCCAAATCTGATGAAGAAATAAACTCATACATCTTATGGCCTGAGGGTGAGTACATATTGTTTGTGGTTTCTAGGGTGTTGCAAAGCGGATGTCAGGTGGACTTGTAGCAAAACTAATCATTTGTTGTCGGTCCATTAAGCACTTTGTAAGTGTCTTGGTCTGCTGTGAGTCAGATCTGTCTGGTGTCCAAGGGTGCAGAGGCACTATGATATGTCCCTAACAATATCAGTCACTATACTAAATTGTCCCTAGCAATAATTTTAATCAAACAGTTAAATGTCTGCCGTTATGCCCACTAATGCCAAAATCAAACCTACGCCCTCGTTAGTGTAGACAGTACAGATGAGGTCACATTAGGCTCTGGTTTTACCCATCTGAGCAGTATTTCATCTTTAAAGCTCTATGATTTCAGAAGCAGCTGTTATTGTTTCTGGGACATTACACATCCAAGTGCACATGGGTGTAAAATGGGAACGATGCGCGCAGATGCCTTCACTACACCAATAATACTGATTTTCTGACTGACTGCATGTGCAACCCAACTGTAATTCAGCGCGATCTGATTTTAGTATCACTGAAATACTTTTATAGTTTTTGCTAATATTTAGGTTTTATTTAATATCTTCTGTTTTTATGTTTTAGTTATTTCAGTACTTATACGTTTTTATATTTCATTATTTATAAATAAATATAGTATATATAATTAATATAACTTAATATAATTAATATATTTTAATAATTTTTCATTAATATTTTGCTTTTATGTAATATTTGTTTTCACTTTAATTTTGTTGTGCAGTTTTGTCATTTTTACTAGTTTTTACTGTCTATATAGTTTTTATTCAATTTTATTTGTTTGTTTTATTTAGATTTAGCAATTTCAGTAAAAAAAGTTTACATTTTTTAATCTAATTACAAATTTTATCATTTGTAAAAAATATAATATATATATAAATTTCATATTTATTATATTTTATTTCAGTTCATGCTCATTTTATTTAA
>NW_015505408.1:1152615-1174864 GCF_001515645.1 Sinocyclocheilus grahami
TAGGGCTGCACGATAAATCGCATGCGATACATCTTGTCAGTAAAGCCGGTTCATAAATATCGCATGCGATTTATCGTGCAGCCCTAGTCTTAAGTTAGAGCAAATTATTCATATGTATATACAGTTTATATCCATATGTTTTTCATTTAGTTTACAGGTCTAGGTGTTGGTCTCAAGTTATGTTTATCATGTATATTAATTTAGTTTGCAGGTGTATTTGTTGGTTAAGTTATATTTCAGTTATCTTACATGGGTATATTTATACATGTGCATATGAAGTATTTTCATTTAAATTACAGGTCTATGTGTTGGTCCTAAGGTTTGCATTTATATTTTATATACAGTTTGTTACATAGTATTATTATACAGTAGTGTCGTCTTGATTTGATTTACAAGTGTAGCAATTTTTTAGTTTGTTGATCAGGGTCATATTGCATGTGATATCCAGATCTAAAAAGTCAGTTTAAATTGAATATAAATGTATGCAATTATGCTTAGTCTGCTAATCCTGACTCACTGGACTGCAAAACAAAAAGTGCTCTTTCTCAAGCAGTTGTGTTCAGATCGTACAGTGTATGGTCCTTGTTCACATTAGGTGTAGTTAATAGATGGATTAACCTGGAAAATGGAAATGGAAAAGTTATTATTTGGCATGTTATTCAAGTAATTATTTGGTCAAAAGCTGCCTGAACCTGGAAATCGAGAATCATATATTGGTTATCTGACAATCGTCTCTTGTGTGTTGGAGAAAAAAGTTAAAATTGCAATAATGGCCTCTTGAAACACTAAAAATAACACCTAGAATCTCTTAAGGCCTTTTTGTCCCCATGTGCAACTGGATGTGAAGTCAGATTGTTTCTTTTTGCCTAAATGTGAAGCCAAAATCCAAAATCCAGATGGCTCCTGGCCTCAAAATCACATCCGGACTTTACTAGTTTCATAATAGATAAACCAAACGGGACTAAGGACACATTTGTGGTGTTTATTTCTGTGCATCTGCTCATTTGACGGCTCTGTTGGTACTCAGTAAAATGTTCACTGGTTTGTATGATGTATTTGGTCAGGTTTCTTCCAGGAGAGGAGACACTACAGGTGTGGATTGGATCATGCAGAAACTCTTATTAAAAGTTAAAGGGAAATGATGTGGAAGAGAAATGAGAAATTGAAGTAAACACCTGATGTTTTAGATCTGCAGGATCATCTGAATGAGCTTGTGACGTGAAAAGCTGCGTGTTTGTAAGAAGCAAAACCATTTTTAATGTCCAGCCATTGCTTCTGGTTAAAATAAAAGTCCATAATCCATAGTAACGCTTCCTCCAGAGAAAAAGTTGTTTTGTCTGAATCAGACCAATCCAAAACAGTTCTTAACAAATACTTTGGTGGATTTTGATGTGGGAAGTCAACAGGAGATGGACTTTTTCATTGGAAGAAGCATCATTACAGATTCTTATTTTAGCACCTCAAAACACCTTAATGATGGATTTGTTTCTTACAAACACACAGCTTTTGGCTTCATAATACCTTAACTGATGGACTGGAGTGGTGTGGATTACTTGTGATGTTTTTATCAGCTCTGATTCTGACGGCACCCATTCACTGCAGAGCATCCATTGGTGAGCAAGTGATGCAATGCTACATTTCTCCAAATCTGATGAAGAAATAAACTCATACATCTTATGGCCTGAGGGTGAGTACATATTGTTTGTGGTTTCTAGGGTGTTGCAAAGCGGTTGTCAGGCGGACTTGTAGCAGAACTAATCATTTGTTGACGGTCCATTAAGCACTTTGTAAGTGTCTTGGTCTGCTGTGAGTCAGATCTGTCTGGTGTCCAAGGGTGCAGAGGCACTATGATATGTCCCTAACAATATCAGTCACTATACTAAATTGTCCCTAGCAATAATTTTAATCAAACAGTTAAATGTCTGCCGTTATGCCCACTAATGCCAAAATCAAACCTACGCCCTCGTTAGTGTAGACAGTACAGATGAGGTCACATTAGGCTCTGGTTTTACCCATCTGAGCAGTATTTCATCTTTAAAGCTCTATGATTTCAGAAGCAGCTGTTATTGTTTCTGGGACATTACACATCCAAGTGCACATGGGTGTAAAATGGGAACGATGCGCGCAGATGCCTTCACTACACCAATAATACTGATTTTCTGACTGACTGCATGTGCAACCCAACTGTAATTCAGCGCGATCTGATTTTAGTATCACTGAAATACTTTTATAGTTTTTGCTAATATTTAGGTTTTATTTAATATCTTCTGTTTTTATGTTTTAGTTATTTCAGTACTTATACGTTTTTATATTTCATTATTTATAAATAAATATAGTATATATAATTAATATAACTTAATATAATTAATATATTTTAATAATTTTTCATTAATATTTTGCTTTTATGTAATATTTGTTTTCACTTTAATTTTGTTGTGCAGTTTTGTCATTTTTACTAGTTTTTACTGTCTATATAGTTTTTATTCAATTTTATTTGTTTGTTTTATTTAGATTTAGCAATTTCAGTAAAAAAAGTTTACATTTTTTAATCTAATTACAAATTTTATCATTTGTAAAAAATATAATATATATATAAATTTCATATTTATTATATTTTATTTCAGTTCATGCTCATTTTATTTAAATTGAATTAAAATTGCAAAATAATCATATTTATTTCTGAGATGATAACTCACAAAATTAAGTATACAACCTACAGACATTAGCAAGCTATTCAGAAATCAGTAAATGGAAAAGACTCCAAAATAAAATAAAAAAATGTATACATAAATTTTTATTATACATTTTTTCATATATATTTAAAATTATATTTCTTTATTATACATTTTATTTTCTTTAGCCTGTGTGTTCTATATAGTTTGCATCTGCATTATTATTTTAATATAATTAATATATTTTAATAATTTTTCATTAATATTTTGCTTTTATGTAATATCTGTTTTCACTTTAATTTTGTTGTGCAGTTTTGTCATTTTTACTAGTTTGTTACTGTCTATATAGTTTTTATTCAATTTTATTTGTTTGTTTTATTTAGTTTTAGCCATTTCAGTAAAAAAAGTTTAAATTTTTTAATGTAATTACAAATTTGATCATTTGTAAAAAAATATATAATATAAAGTGGGTACGGAAAGTATTCAGACCCCCTTAAATTTTTCACTCTTTGTTATATTGCAGCCATTTGCTAAAATCATTTAAGTTCATTTTTTTTCCTCATTAATGTACACACAGCACCCCATATTGACAGAAAAACACAGAATTGTTGACATTTTTGCAGATTTATTAAAAAAGAAAAACTGAAATATCACATGGTCCTAAGTATTCAGACCCTTTGCTGTGACACTCAAATATTTAACTCAGGTGCTGTCCATTTCTTCCGATCATCCTTGAGATGGTTCTACACCCTCATTTGAGTCCAGCTGTGTTTGATTATACTGACTGGACTTGATTAGGAAAGCCACACACCCGTCTATATAAGACCTTACAGCTCACAGTGCATGTCTTCATATTTATTTTATTTCAGTTCATGCTTATTTTATTTATTTTCCTGTTTAAAGTTTTATAGTTAGTATAATAACCACATAAAATAAATCAAGTCTTTTATAATCTTTTATAATATGCCTTTTCCCCAATTTATCAGCTGCTAGGCAAAAATAAATGCTTCAAAAAGTAATAGCTGCACTATTTAAGGTGTCCGTGTCTGCATCACACTCACTCTTAAGGATTTATTCAGATCACTAACCCTATTTATAGTGAATATAGTGATGCTTGACTTGCAGGAAAGCACATGCAGCCTGTCCATAGACTGTGTGTTTTTGCTGCGGTGGTTGTGTCGTGTTCACTATCACACCCGCTGGGCTCAATCTCACTCTCTGCAGGTGCTGGAGATGCTGGATAATGTAACAGAAGGATTTGGCAGAGCAGACGTCTCACTGCACCTGCGACTGATGCTTTCACAGCCCTCCAACGTCTACTGTTAGAAGACAGAGAGAGAAATCTGTTATTATTACTCAGTTTACAGCTTTCATGTAGTGTTCAGTTCGGCTAAGAGACAGTTAGCAAGCTGTTTAGAAATCAGTGATTTTTATTTTATTTGTCTGTTTTTCCTACATATACAGTTTACAGCTGATATTTTTTGTGACTATACAATGTCATTTCTTATGTTCCCAAACTTTAATTTTTTTTATAAAAATGAATTAAAATAGCAAAATAATCATATTTATTTCTGAGATGATAACTCACAAAATGAAGTATACAACTTTGAAAATAAAATGTACAATAAAGAAATATAATTTTAAATATATATGAAAAAATGTATAATAAGAATGTATGTATACATTTTTTTTTTAATTTTGGAGTCTTTTCCTTTTACTGATTTCTGAAATATTTAAAATTATATTTCTTTATTGTACATTTTATTTTCTTTAGCCTGTGTGTCCTATTTAGTTTGCATCTGATTTTTTATTTTATTTTATTTATTTAATTTTTTTTAGCTTGTCTGACATACCCCGTTTACAACTGCTTTAATTTAAGCAATTTAAAATATCATATTTGAATATAATTTGACATAAAATTAGATTAAAAGAAGTGACCAAACCAAGCCTTACTTATTACCTTACTTCTGAACATTTGCATCTCATGTTAAACAGTGGCTACATTCGCTAGTTGTCATTGATCAACCGAGTAAGGTCAGGTTTATTGATCTCTGAGTGGCTGGTTTTAAATATAGCCTGGGATTCAAATGCCTCTGTATCAGCTGAAGTGATACACACCAGTGCATTTCTGCCATTATTGCCTTCCTACAACTGAACAGTCATACGTTTCATTAATACAATCAATATAATTTACAGATAAACCTTAAGAAATCTGGGAATGAGATGCACTAATGCAGGTGCATATATATGTTATTAGCAGATGTGTTATTAATAAATACATCCTTATTCTTTGCAGACATGATATGGCCCAGACACGTCTGAAGGAGATTATAGACCGAGACAAACCACCTTTCAAAAAGACAAATGAAGATTAGGACAGGAACACATAAGGTGAGATATGAAGTGATGAAATATGTTTTGTCAGATTGGTGTCAAGCCCGTCCTGGCCTAGAATCAACCTGGAATGTAATTCTATCAACTCTCAGAGGCTGAATTTCATTCTTTTTAAGTTAACCCAAAAGCTGAAGTACTCGGTGTGTTAAAGCAGTTTTCTCTAATGCATTTGTGCGCTTGTGTCACATGTCTGCTGCTGACTCGCATATGCAATTATCAGTGTGTTTCTGTTCTCAAACTGAATTACCTCATAACCCTGTGAGAGATTTTTATACAACATATGATTATTTTATGAAAAGCATTTTATGAATTTCCACTTTTGTTCCTCAGGCAGAACAGTCAACTTCTTTAACTTGCTGATGCAGCTCTTCTCAAAAATTCTGTTGTTCCTATAAAATGTACTGCTTTTATTTTAACTAGATCTATTTAACTACTTTTATTTTATTTTATTCGACTTCCAAAATGTGGCCCTTTTTATACATGATTTTATACATCCAGTACGTATTCAGACCTAAAGGTGACTTGAAATTAGATAAAAAATGCAGTGTGATGCATAGTGATTTCTGTTTCATATACTATTTATTTATATCCAGAGAATATATCATTTTCGAAGTTGGCTTAACAAAATACTAGTCCTGTTTCTGCATAATATCTAAACTGTCACAGTATATGCACATTTTCTGTATGCACAGAAAGTATTACACTGCATGCAACGCAGCCAGAAGCAATATAAATGTAATATATAAATAATGATTTTAATATCCATTTCTTTGCGCTGTCAAAATAGAGATATTATTAGTTATCTGCTCTGATCCAGAAGTCTGGATCCTCTGAAGTGCCCTTCTGTGTCGCATGATCAGGTATTTATAGAAGACCTGTGACCTAAATAACCTAGTATGCAGTCACAGCGATGCCCCCCAAACAAACTGGATCGACGTAGGCTACGCAACAACAACACTTGCAAGGTAACGTGTAAATAAAATGCCTAATATTTTGGATAAAATGTCATTTTAAACGTTCGTAAGTCTAATAGCGCAGTTGGTGTAAATCGTTAGCGTTTTGTTTACTTTTTATATTTAGCTAGACACGCAAAATGAATGAATTATTACGTGGTTATATTGACAGACTTTGATACGCGTTAATACAGATTAAAGGTGGGGTAAGCGATTTCTGGTAGCCAATGTTGATATTTGAAATCACCAAAACAAACACGCCCCTACCCCAAAAGGGTCTTGCCCCTATTTTGATAACTCCACCCCACATATACTACGCAACCCAGGCAACGATTAGTTCTGTGAAACAAAGCAAAACCAATGTTACACCGTGTCTACGGCGGTGAGCGGCGCGGCGCAACAAATCCCCGACAGAAAACTGCTGCCGTCTGACACAAATTTCAAATGGTTTTCAATGGTCGTTTGATCGCGTCCAGTGTAGGCAGACTTTAGCTGTTGTAGACACGTTGTGAATCACCTATCGAGAAGAAACAAAGCAACCTCGGCGTCCGATCGCAGGCCTCCGCTCCTTGAGTTCTCTCCAGCGCTGGAAAGCTGATCCGATATTTACACGGGTCCTACTTCTTGCCTTATCGTTCCGCAGACGTTTTCCTCTTTTGTTTTTTATCCGCCATCTCTATCTTTCTGTTGCTCGGCTCGGCTAATGTCCGTCCCGTGCACTGAACTCTCTCTCCTCCACTTCACGAGTAGACACGCCCCTTATTGCTGATTGGCTACAAGTTTGTTTTGCTATTCAGCCCGAATCAGTTTTCTAAAGTGTTTTTGAAAAATTACATACCCTGCCTTTAAAGGAGTTAAACATCATATTTATTTGCTCATGTTCGCTTTTAGACTCGCACGTGGTGTTATTTACAGTTTGCGTGTTGTTTGCACGCATCTTCAAGAAACCACTAAAAACACATCTGTTCCACCTTTATTTGACCCTCTAACTCTAACACTTTCTATTCTATTTTAATTCTAATTTATCTATATTTATCTTTTTTTTTTATTGTTTATTTAAAAAAAAACTAGCTTTCTATTTTTTCTATTCTATCTACTTGTTTTTCTTTGTTTGTGTGTGTGTGTGTATAATATATATATATATATATATATATACACCTTGCTATGTGTACTGTGTTAGGCTAACCGAGACTTCATTTGCACTTATATTATTGCTCTTGCTCTTATATTGTCCTCATTTGTAAGCCGCTTTGGATAAAAACGTCTGCTAAATGACTAAATGTAAATGTTTGCAAATACGTGAGCGGCAGATAGTTTGCGTGCAGATCGCGGGTCACGTGATGGCTTTTCTCGACCGTGTTCATAAAAGATGTGTCTATAATCAGTATCCAGTAGGACAGTGTGATGGATTTGGACACACCTGGAGGGGGTTTTGACGAGGATGTGGCAACTCAACTGATGATCGAGCAGAGTCTCCTGCAGCGCCGCAAACAAGCGGAGGCCAGGAGCTCTTTCTCCGGTGAATCCTGCAGGTCAAAGACACTTCAAACTTTCAATAAGTTCAGATTCATTTGTGCTGCTGCTGCTGCTGCCTGAATGAAATCTGCTGTATTTTTGTCTGCAGGGTCATTCCGATCACCCCTGAGAGAGAGAAGATATTCAATGCAATAAAGCATGGTATGAATGGATCAATCACACAATGACAAGGTCATATTTCATACCAAAAGAAAAAAGAAAGTGGAGCAAACTGTAAAGTTTTTTAATTGTATATTTTATTTATATTTGGATATTTTAAATAAATATTTCCATGACAAATAAACACATTTTCACCCATTTTCTCATTAGTGTAATGTGTCTAGATGTGTACTTATTTTATACTTAATTACTATTATTAGTAGTAGTAACAGTATTTTTCAATTATATTCTCAAAGGAGATTATTATCATTTGTTCTACATTATAAGAAAATGCTGGAATATATATTTTTTTATTAAAATCAGATGAAATCAAAGCAGTACAACAGATACTTCCATAAATACTTTATTTATTTTTTTCTCATTGAAGTTATGCATTTTTTGAGAGGTGTGCTTGATTGCATAATGATTATCAGGACTATTAAGTATTTTTTTGTTTTCTTTTTTGCATTGTACAATATTTTTCATGACGATTAATTAAGCTCATTTCCCCCAAACTCTCATTGTAAATTTCCATGTATTCCCAATGGTGATTATTATTGTGTGGTACAGCCATTTTTTCAGCATTAAAAATATTACACCTTTTATTGTGGCCAGCCTAAGGCACACCTGTGCAATAATCATGCTGTCTAATCAGCATCTTGATATGCCACACCTGTGAGGTGGATGGATTATCTCGGCAAAGGAGAAGTGCTCACTAACACAGATTAAGACAGATTTGAGAACAATATTTGAGAGAAATAGGCCTTTTGTGTACATAGAAAAAGTCTTAGATCTTTGAGTTCAGCTCATGAAAAATGGGGGGCAAAAACAAAAGTGTTGCATTTATAATTTTTTTCAGTGTAGATTTTTTTTTTACTTAAAATATAATTTATTATTTATTTGTTTGTTTGCTTATATGACCTAGATATGTTTCACGAGTTTCTCCTGAATATGTTCTTAACTACGCTGATTATCATCACATTTAAACAGCATGTGCATTCACTTCTGAAAATACTTCATTAACTTCATGTTCTGGTTCATGCTAGTTTTTGCTGGTTTGGTGCTGGTCTAGCCACGGCATAGCTATGAAGTTCACCAGAATAATTCAGCTGGTTAAGAAGCTTCTGTTCACTCATGTCGTTCTCTGGATGTGTTATCAGGTGATGAAAAGTCCCTCCGTAAGCTGACTGTCCATCAGCAAGCTATCTCTGAAGAAGACGACACAGGCTACATCCCCTTACACGAGGCCGCCATACAGAACAACCAGAACATCCTTGAGATCACATTTACCGGTCTGTCACGAGGATGCACTTTGTTTCTGATCATCATTGTTGATCTTATATGTCTAGACAGCAGTGACTGTGATCTCTTCTGTTCATCAGCGTCTCCTGAGGATGCCAAGCACAGAAAGACTCGTCAGGGTAAGACGGCTCTCTTCTTAGCGGTGGAGAAAGGTCTTTTGGACAACACTTGTTTCCTGCTGGACCACGGCAGCAGTCCAGACACCCTGGATAAAGAGGAAGACTCGCCTCTCGTTGTAGGTCAGAAAGGCCCACGGGTCATTCCTCCATTGGAGTGACAAACGAAAAACAGAATTTGTAAAAAAAAAAAAAATGTATTGCTATGTATTTAAAATTTGTTTAATATGCTATATTCAGTAAAATGGGGAAATTTAGAATTTTAATAAATTTTATTCAAATACTGGTGCTTATGCTTAGAATATGAGCTGCCATTAAGATTATATGCTGTGTTATTTTAGTATAATTGAGAAATTATTATAGTTCATTAACATTTTGAATGAGTTTTTATTTCGTTTTCCATTTTAAATGTAATGTTTTAAATGTTTTGTTTAAATTTTTTTTTTTAAATGTCTCTGTAGTTTTAATTTGATTTCAGTTTTAGTTATTTTAGTACATCAAATTAAACAAAATGCAAATGAAAAATGGTGTCTTGGCAACTAGCTGAAATAAAGTATATTTTTTAAATGTTTATTTTAATTTCAAGTAACAAAAATGTTTTTAATGGTTTATTTCTTGTTTCAGCTTCTATTCATCAAAATTTAGATTGGAATCTGTAATATCAGCAAGTTATTAACATCATGGACTTCAATAAAGTTTAACACATGAAATTGTCAGCAGTTTAGCAAAATTAGGGCTGCACAATTAATCGAATTTGTAATCACGATAACAATTATGGATGCCACAATTACGTAATCGTTCAAAGTCCACTTATGCTATTCTGCGTGCTTAAGATATGTTTTTTCTTTCTGCATGTTATCTTAAGGGTTTTTCCTTTGTTTTAGTTTTAGTATAACATTATAATACCATTCATATTTGTACTTTTTTTGCAATTTAAAGAAGAAACCAATCCGATGTATAGTTGACATTTGAGGCTTAATACTGTAGAAAAGCACTAAAGGTTTTTCAGTTAGAGTGTTTACAGCTTGTTTATTTTCATATAAAAATACGGCATGCTGTTGCATCAAACAATGGTATAAACATCATTCAGTGTAAATTGTGATAATCGTGATTAATAATCGCAATTACAATTTTAAGGGAATAATCGACAATTATGATTTTGGTCATAATCGTGCAGCCCTAAGAAAAATGTCTGAAAATTAATAGGAAAGAATTAATACAATCACCTGCAACACACAGAAATGGGCGACAACCATTGTTGCAACATAGACAGCGTTAGGGAACACATGTTTTTCTTAAACCGAATAAAATATGTATTTATTTTAAACAAATTAAATTATACATGTTAAAATCTATATTCAGAATATAACCACTTTATTTGTGTTCAAAATGTTATATTGTTGCACTTGCAGTTATATACCAGGATACTTTGATTAGTGGTTGGAACATGCAGATGTGGTTTCAAACTCAATTAAAAGTGTATTCTAACAGTGCACAAATTGTTCACCCTACAGAATACAAATATATGATTCTTTATTAGAATTTAAACAGTTGTAAAGTAGATGGACATCTCTAGCTATCGCAAATGAAGGATGAACTTCCTCTTTAAAAAGCCAGCAATCTCAAAGCCTGATTTCAGTTTAGTGGCATTGCTTCTTTATTCTTCCTGACCAAATGTTTTTTTTTCTTTTTCTGCAGCCATAAGGAACAACCACTACGACATGACGAAGCTCCTGCTAAACTTCAGTGCCAGAGTTAACCAGGAGGGGGCGAACCGCAGGACGGCCCTGCATGAAGCCTCCCGGCTCGGCCTGACGGATTTCGTGGATCTGCTGTTGAAGTTCGGAGCTCATCCCGACCCCAGAAGCTCCTACGGCCTGACGCCGTTAGCATTAGCTGCACAGGCCGGACACCTGGAGATCATCCGAACACTTCTCCAGAGAGGTCAGGAGAGAATCCAGATGCAGCCCAGGGTCATTACAGTAGAGTAAAACTAAAAACACACCCTGGCCAGTTCATTCTTTTTCATTCATGTTCAGAAATGTTGCTAAATTTAGTGCGTCACACTTTATTAAATAAAAATTTCTGTGATGTTATGCTGATATCTTGCAGATTTGACCATTTTTAAATATAGCCTTATAAATTTTCAAGCGTGTAGAATTTAGTAGGGACACTATGACATGTTCCTACCAATATCAGCCACTACTAAATTGTCCCTAGCAATAATTTTGATCAAAAAATTTCCCCATTGGTATGTCCAAAATCAAACCCACACCTTTGTGCAAAATATATGAACTCTGCTGTGTAATTGTTTTTTCTCTGCTCATGTCATGCTGTCATTTTTGACTAGTTTTGTTTCTTCACAGAGAGCGTCCGCTGTCTGCAGCATCTCTGTCGGCTGAAGATCAGGGCTTGTTTGGGTCGGTTGCGTTTGAGAGCTCCGATCTTCATGAGCTTCCTTCCATTACCAGACCGACTGAAGCAATACATCCTATACAAAGAATATGATCTCTACGCTCAGAAATGCCAAACGCAAAGCAAATAAACCAGAACACACAAAACACACAATTACAGCTCAGCGCAAGTGTAATGGACACTCCATGACAGACGTCTTGTCCAGAATTATGTGCATATTATGACAGTTAATATGAAATATGAAAAGAGTCTTAATGTTAACGAATATATGTATAGAACTCAATAATTTGTTCAAATAAATAAATATTTGTTTTAATAAAAATATAGCCATTAATGCATTTGGTCTTTTTGGAAGCATATCTGTGTAAAAAATATATTTTTTATCTATATAGAAATAGCGTTTAGGAGGCTAAAGCTTTGATGCATTTATTTTTTAACAAATGAAAATAAATGAGAAATTATTTAAAAGGTTGCCTCATAAATTGTTATTTTGATCATATTTAACCTATATTAACAACTCATGATCAACACTATTTCAGTTTTCCCCACACCTTTCCACACAAACATCGCATGCAATTTTTATAAGAGCCACACTTGCTATGTTTTGTTTTGTTTTAATTTTCCTTTATTGAAATACAACATTTGACAAATATTGAACAGCTATCAGCCTGCCATACTTCTGAAAGTTTAATGAATTTATAAATATTATAAAGTGTATGAGTGATTCGGAAAAAAAAATACAATTATGGATGAAACATTTCGCTAATATAATAATATAATTAACCATCAGAGAGCCACGAATGGGTTTTATTTCTTATAAACAAGCGCGGACGTCATCATAGTAGCCGCAGCGCCTCAGCCAATCAGCGGGAGGGAGGAGGCGGGACTTCCGCGTTTGTGGGCGGAGCCGGGTGGGTGTTGGTTTGTCAGGAATAAAGCGAAGATCAACTTCATAACATTGTGATTTCCTATGTTTTGTTTTGTTTTAATTTTCCTTTATTGAAATACAACATTTGACAAATATTGAACAGCTATCAGCCTGCCATACTTCTGAAAGTTTAATGAATTTATAAATATTATAAAGTGTATGAGTGATTCGGGAAAAAAAATACAATTATGGATGAAACATTTCGCTAATATAATAATATAATTAACCATCAGAGAGCCACGAATGGGTTTTATTTCTTATAAACAAGCGCGGACGTCATCATAGTAGCCGCAGCGCCTCAGCCAATCAGCGGGAGGGAGGAGGCGGGACTTCCGCGTTTGTGGGCGGAGCCGGGTGGGTGTTGGTTTGTCAGGAATAAAGCGAAGATCAACTTCATAACATTGTGATTTTTGTTTCTGAATAATAATCTAAATAGCTCGTTGCGCTCGCGGTAAATCTGCAGTCATGCCGGGAATCGATAAATTACCGCTAGAGGAAACTCTGGAGGACAGTCCGCAGGTAAATCAGCAGCATTTAGCTAGCAAGCTAACAGAAATAAATAAACAAACACTGATCATAACAAACATCTGCTGCTCTCGCTGTTAAACACAGCGGATCATGAGTTTGTCCGTGTTTCTATTCATCCTAATGGTTTGATCTTGATTTTGAGCTCTTTAGCTTTTGATGGGTGGTGGCAATGATCAGTTATTAGAAAACTGATGTCAAAAATATAAAAGAAACCTACAGTAAGTTGGTCTAAACATTGCTTTACTCACACAAACAATGTTGTACTTCGAGATCAGATTGAAACTCCTCAAGAGCTGTTCACATTTGATTCGGAGTCACTCTGGTGTGAAGACAGTTTTAGTGTCACACTGAGTCTGAAATCTCACAATTGAGCTTCAAGAATAAAGTCTGAGGCCTTGTTTTACACGCATCCAACACATTTTATGAGAGTAATAACATATTGCAGTCATGTCTGAACAGTGCTGGTGTGTTTCAGACTCGCTCTCTGCTCGGTGTGTTTGAGGAAGACACCGCAGCCACATCCAGTTATTTCAGTCAGCTCTTCAAAGCCATGCAGAGAATCTACGACGCCCAGGTGAGAGCATAGTATATGATATATGCTCGGTAATCACATTATAATAGTGACTGTAACTTAAGTCTTAACGGATGAATCACACACAACCTGCCAAGATCTTGTCATGATCACATTGCATACCAAAACCAAAAGATAAAACCCATTTTTAGGTATTTTTTATGTAAATATTTATTTATTTCAATATATATTATTAATATATATTTTCAATTATTATTAACAACAATAATATTTAAAAAATAATAAATATTTATTATATGAGATAATAGCATTATATATTATTACTCTACATTATTCTTAATAACAATAAAATATGAATAATAATAAATATTCATATTATATGAGTCATAATAATTCTATTGTGTAGTATGGATATTATTATTAAATGATTATGATCGTCAATAATAATATCAATATTAATAATAATGTAATAAAAAAATTATAAATATTTATTATATGAGATATAACACTATTGTATATTATTGATATTATTATAAAATCATTCTCAATGAAAATATCAGTATATTAATAATAATAATAAATATTCATTATATTATATGAGATATAATACTATTATAAATTATTGATATTTTAAAATTGTTAATGATTAATGATTTTCTATCAAATAAAATAAAAACATATTGTTAATAATAAATGCAAATAAGTAAATAAAAGCGAATATTCATAATATTAAAATTAAATTAAATAATGAATAAATCTTAATAATATTTTTTTCATGCATGATATAATACTTTTTTTTTTTAAATGAATTTGGGGTTAAAATGATTTGTATTATTTTTTTATGAGACTCATGTGCTTCTCTTTTCAGAATGAACTGAGTGCTGCCACACATCTGACGTTTAAATTACTGAAAATACTCAATTATTATTATTGTGAATAATCATATCAATATTAATAATGATAATAATTAAAAGTAATAATAAATATTAATTATATTATACGAGATATAATACACTTGTATATTATTATTGATATTATTACAAAATTATTATCAATGATAATATCAGTATATTAATAATAATAATAAATATTCATTATATTATATGTGATATAATACTATTATAAATTATTGATATTTTAAATTTGTTAATGATTAATGATTTTCTATCAAATAAAATAAAAACATATTGTTAATAATAAATGCAAATAAGTAAATAAAAGCGAATATTCATAATATTAAAATTAAATAATGAATAAATCTTAATAATATTTTTTTCATGCATGATATAATACTTTTTTTTTTAATGAATTTGGGGTTAAAATGATTTGTATTATTTTTTTATGAGACTCATGTGCTTCTCTTTTCAGAATGAACTGAGTGCTGCCACACATCTGACGTCTAAATTACTGAAAGACTACGAGAAACAGGTGATTTCTGCCTTTTGATCATTTTATTCATAGTATCTCAGCTTTCTAATCTTAAGTTGTCTTTGTGTGTATGTAGTGGTATAGTTGAATGGTAAGACGTCTGTCTCTGTTGTGCAGCGTTTTCCTCTGGGAGGTGATGATGAGGTCATGAGCTCCACTTTGCAGCAGTTTGCTAAAGTCATTGACGAGGTCAGAACATCATCAGTCACTAATGAAGGTCCTGTGGGAGTGTGTGTGTGAGAGATTTCACTGTGTTTTCTTTCAGCTCAGCTCGTGTCACGCCGTTCTCTCCACTCAGCTCGCAGACGCCATGATGTTCCCCATCTCACAGTTTCAGGAGAGAGACCTGAGAGGTAGGAGACAGCAGTGCATTGTGGGCTAGAGCGTTCTAGAATCTAAGAATGATTTTTTTCCAATTTCATTTCAAATGTAAAAAAAAAAATTTTTTTTTAAAGGGGTCATATGATGCTGCTAAAAAGAACATTATTTTGTGTATTTGGTCATCAGTGGCAGCGAAAAAACAGCGGCCTAGCGTGAGGCGAAGCCCCGGCTTAGCGTGCTCTGAGGCCGGGATAGAGTGAGCTGAGGCGGGCTGGACTCCGCTTTGTCCACGGTGAAAGTTGATGTATTTCCTCAGCGACCAGCACGGATCAGCTCTAGGCATGACGAAGTGGATATCGTCCTCTTTTGGAAGACCAAACAAAGTAGTTTCGCTTTCACAACGAAGCACACAGCGTCTTCATGACATGACGGCGGCGGCAACAATACTACAGCGAGAATAAAAGTTACGCCTTCTTTCTTTGCGTGAACATTTGGGCGGCGTTATGCAAATCTTCCCAGATTGTGACGTAGACATGTGGGGGCGTGTTAGAACGAGCTGTTTTAGGTAGGCGTGGTTAACTCTGAACTTTTATAAAGAATATCTCTTTGGTTTTGAGACTTTAGTCTTTGCAACTTTACAGATCTTCTTTATGCACCAAGAGCTTGTAACATTTCAAAGAGAGAGGAAAAACTTGAAATCGCATCATATTACCCCTTTAATGTCTGTATTAGGGCTGTATCGTCGATTTTATTTGACTATTCGATTTTTAAAAATCCTCGGCTTCATTTTGCTTGCGTCGACTAACCGGCAAAATACCGGAAGTGGCGCATTTCACAGACGAGAATCCATAAAACACATTATTAGACTGTTTTCCAAGGCTGCAAGATATATATTAAAAATAATAATTGATCATAATTGTGAATTCACAAACGCTACGATTTAATTAAATAGTTATATGCGATGCAGTTCTAATACAGTATATGCGCTTTAATTATTTACATGCGTGTAGGTTACGTACGTGCGTCTCACAGTGGCTCAGTTCACAGTAAATGCTGTTCCACAGGAACTGTTATCATTTACATGTGTGGAGCGTCTCAACCTCCATCTCTGCATGTTGTTGTGAGTTTGGGTTTATTATAACATTCATCTGGGAATGCAACGTGCGCCATTTCATCAGATTTGTAAGGTAAATAATTTATAAATCTACGCAAAGCTCAAACCCTCACTCTGAGGTTACACGTTTTGATGTCCACATATTCTTTTAATTACAGTGACTAGCATTTCTGTCCTAAAGAAATGGCCAAATATTAAAGATTAAGTGGACATTTGAATTAAATGGTGCTTGGTCAATATTAAACAAGTATTAGATCGCACAGCAATGTGTAAAAATAATCATTAGGCCATTGGCGCCCTCTGCAGGCCTTTGTTGTAATGCGTAATGTACATTAGCTCTATTGTTTATAATACATTATGTATTTTAACAGTTTTGTTCAATAAAACCATAGGATTTCTTGCTTTTGATACTTTATTTGAACTAATTATTATTGCCTCATTGCTATTATATATGTATTTAAAGTAATTTTAAATGCTATTGTTCACTTACATCTATTTTTAGTACCACACATTTTTTTAAATTATAATTATAGGAAGCATCTCCAATTAATTGATTTTATAAAAAAAAAAAAAGTTTTTTTCTTTCTTTTATTTTCAGAAATACTGCACATTTAAATTTGTCTAAATAACATTTCTAAATACTCCTTTAAAAAGTGTTTTTTGATTATAATTTTAATATTAGTAGACTATAACACGTGAAAACTTTGATTTCAGTGATTTGGACTGTGAGATTTGGACTTGCTTCTTGCATTTATGTTGCACTTTACTTTTGCTTTAAAAAAAGGATTTCATAGAAATTTGGATTTCATTTGGTTTAATAAAATATAGTTTAATAAAATATTCTTAAGTGAAATGGTAGATTTTTTTGTGGGAAATTAATCGTTTAGATTAATCGATAAATTAGTCGCTAGATTAATCGAAATAAAAAGTCGTTAGTGACAGCCCTAGTCTATATAGTTTTATTAACTCCGTTTTAGTTATTTTAGTGTGTTTTAGTATAACAATTTTTAAATATATTTAAAACAATTATTTTAATCTAAGTAATTTACCTATATATTGATGTTTCATGCCGATTTAGTAATTTATTTCTCAAGCAGCTGTGTAATACAGTGAAATTACAGAGATACTATTATAGTTTTTATTAATATTTAGAATAACTATTTATTTATATATTTTCTATTTTAATTTTACTCAAAGTTTTATTAATTTTATTGTTTTATTGGCCGTCTTTTTATGCGTCTATATACTTTTAAGTTTTAGTTATTTTAGTACATCAAGTTAAAAAGTGTCACCTTCTCAACGGGCTGATGTTTTAAATATCGATTTTATTATACTTATATAATTTGTATTTTATATTTTTATTTTCCATTTTTATTTTAATATTAAAGATTTAGTTGTTGTTGTTTTTTGGTCTTTTTGTAGTTGTTTTTTTTTTTTGAAGTGTCTATATAGTTTTAATTTTAATTTCAGTTGTAGTTTTAGTTATTTTAATATATCAAGTTAAACTAAATAAAATGAGCAATGTTGTCTTGGCAACTAGTTGATTTTTTTAAATAATATATTTTGATACTTTACTATATACTTTTACACTTTGTACTTTTTTATTTCAGTTAATGTTTATTTTATTTCAAGCAAGGAAACTGATTATTTAGGAGTTTTGGATTTATTTTAGTTGAACTAAAATAACCCCAGTGTAATAATCTGACTGACTGTGCATTATCTCTTACATAACACATTTATTTTCCTCCTCTAATTGTCTCTAGAAATTGTCATCCTGAAGGAAGTGTTTCAGATTGCAAGTGATGGTAAGCACTTTATTTTTTTCCACATAATTGCTGCATCATATGATAATGTAACCATTACTTTTTGCTTCATTATGTGCAACATATTTGATTTCAGATCACGACACAGCCGTCAACAGATACAGTCGTCTGTCTAAACGAAAGGAGAATGAGAAGGTGTGGCGTTTTGAGAATTCACAGTGTTTTATGATTGACAGCAGCTTGGTTTGCAGTCTTCATACTGACACAGAAGAGTGTAATGTGTTTATTGCTGAAAGCGTGTGTGTTTTAATGTGCTCATTTAATAACACACACACTGAGAGTTGGCCAGACTGCCGATAGATGAGCATCTGCTTCTCTGTGTCCTTGTCTAGGACAAAAAAATAGAAAATAT
The DNA here is from genome assembly GCF_001515645.1 of Sinocyclocheilus grahami. Lineage (NCBI taxonomy): Eukaryota > Metazoa > Chordata > Actinopteri > Cypriniformes > Cyprinidae > Sinocyclocheilus > Sinocyclocheilus grahami. The sequence goes on from NW_015505408.1 coordinate 1,171,168, forward strand.
AAGACAAATATCTCACTATTCAGTAGACAAAAGTCAAGATAAAGTGAAAAAACTTTTCGTACTTTCTTAATGCACATTTTGATCCTATTGTGAATGATTCATCAGTGCATGTTATTCCAAATCATATTCTTACATCAATTTTGCTCCAGTTTATTTTAGTATCATTGACATACTACTGTATTTTTGTTAATATTTTGAATTAGATTTTATTTTTATGTTTCTGCTTTTGTTAATTTTGGGCTAACATTACTAGGACAAAAAAATTGAAAATATAAGACAAATATCTCACTATTCAGTGGATAAAAGTCAAGATAAAGTGAAAAAACTTTTCGTACTTTCTTAATGCACATTTTGATCCTATTGTGAACGATTCATCAGTGCATGTTATTCCAAATCATATTCTTACATCAATTTTGCTCCAGTTTATTTTAGTATCATTGACATACTACTGTATTTTTGTTAATATTTTGAATTAGATTTTATTTTTATGTTTCTGCTTTTGTTAATTTTGGGCTAACATTTTAGTCATTTTGTTGTATTAAATTTTTTTTATTGTATAGTTTTAATGAATTTTTATTTCAGTTTTAGTTATTTTAGTACATCAGGTTATCAAACTAAATGAAAAATGTTGAATGGGAAACTAGCTGATATATATACTGTGTATATATACAGTGGGTACGGAAAGTATTCAGACCCCCTTAAATTTTTCACTCTTTGTTATATTGCAGCCATTTGCGAAAATCATTTAAGTTAATTTTTTTTCCTCATTAATGTGCACACAGCACCCCATATTGACAGAAAAACACAGAATTGTTGACATTTTTGCAGATTTATTAAAAAAGAAAAACTGAAATATCACATGGTCCTAAGTATTCAGACCCTTTGCTGTGACACTCATATATTTAACTCAGGTGCTGTCCATTTTCTTGTAAAGCGTACAATAATCTTTGCTTTATTCAGTGTATAGAGAGACTTTTCGCCATCCCAAAAATTCCAAATTGTTAATATCATGTCTTGCCCTACATTTAACTGCTGTCATGCATGCGTTCACTGCAGGTGAAGAATGAAGTGATGGAGGACGTCTACACTTCCAGGAAAAAACAGCACGAGACCATAATGCACTACTTCGCATCGCTCAACATGCTGCAGTACAAGAAGAAGATCGCGCTGCTGGAGCCGCTGCTGGGATACATGCAGGCGCAGGTGTTCATACAGCTGTCAAACATGAACTATAATAACCACATCTGATAATAGAGTCCTTTAATAATTCATTATTCTTTGCTTTTCATCAGATCAGTTTTTTCAAACTGGGATCAGAGAATCTGACGCAGCAGTGGGAGGAGTTTCTCACCAACATCGGAACCAGCGTGCAGAAGTGAGTTTCAACCAATGCTGGTATTGTTCACTGTTAAAAAATTATTAACTGATGTAAAGATTTGTATTAGATGAGAATTTAACTTAAAAAATATTATTTATAAATATAAATAATAAGAAATATAAAAAATAATAAAAATGACAGGACATAAAATGACTAAAGCAAACTAAAATTAAAGTGAAAAGTGCAAATATAAAAACGTAATATATAAATAATGCTATTTCACCATAAACTGGTCGAATGCATCTGGCATAATACATCACAACACGTTTATAGAACTTTATCATTTTATGGCATGTTAGTTGTGTTATAAGTATTGATTTAAGTATTTTTTTAATAGGGAAGCACATATCAGTATCGGCCTGATTAGTTTGGTTAATTATCAGCAACATATTACAATATTGTAAACAGATGATATCAGAGCTTATTTTTCTAATTCAAACTGTATTGCTTAGGATAGGTAATGAACAATTAACTATTTATTTATTTTTATACCTGATTTGAATGTTAACAGTGGAAAAGGGCAAAACAGTACAGATTTATGTTGTATCTGTTATGTCATCATATCAGTTGCATTACATAGAGCTAATTATGATAATGATCCCTATTTGCCAAAATAATTTTAGTATGTACAATACCGTTCAAAAGTTTCAGGTCAGTATCATTTTTTAAAATAAGAAATTAATACTTTTATTCAACAAGGGTGCATTATATTGACCAAAAGTTACAGTAAAGACATTTATAATATTACTAATTATTTCTATTTCAAATAAATGTTTAAAGTTTTTCTTGAGCAGCATATTAGAATGATTTCTGAAGATCATGTGACGCTGAAGACTGGAGTAATGATGCTGAAAATTCAGCTGCGCATCACAGGAATAAATTACATTTTACAATATATCCAAATAGAAAACAGCTATGTTAAATTGTAATATTTCATAACATTACTGTTTTTGGTCAAATAAATGCAGCCTTGGTGAGCAGAAGACACTTCTTTCGAAAACACCGAAAAGCAAAACTTTTAGACAGTAGTGTATCTTATATTTTATACAGTATGTACAGTATTGCACACTATCGTTCCTGTTAATGTTTAACTTTCTTTTTTGAGTGTTCCTGTCAATAAAATATTATTTGCATGTTATTTGCATAAAAGCACATTTCAGTTGTTAATTTAACAAGAAAGTGCAATAAATGAATGTGGTTTGTTTGCATGTGTTCTTTTGCAAATGAGAAAATTAGTTTAAAGGATTACTCCAAAATGTATGCGAGTTTCTTCTCTCTGTGCTCGTAGTGTTCGCAGGGAAATGGACAGCGACGCTGAAGCGACGGAGCAGACGATTCAAGACCTAAAAACAGCTAGTGACCCGCTCTACATGCCTGACCCGGACCCCAACAAGATCCCGGTGAACCGCAACCTGACCCGCAAAGCTGGCTACCTCAACACTCGCTAGTACGACAGCCACCGAGTCAACATTTATATACTGTACAGTACAGTCGCCTGCATTTCTAATCATCTCATGCTTCTCCCCGCCAGCAAAACGGGTCTGGTGTCGTCTACCTGGGAGCGTCAGTATTTCTTCACGCAGGGAGGAAACCTCATGAGCCAGTTGCGTGGAGACGTGGCCGGAGGTCTTGTAATGGACATCGACAACTGCTCAGTCATGGCGGTGGACTGTGATGACCGACGCTTCTGCTTTCAGATCACAGCATTTGATGGCAAGAAGTAAGATTTTCAGCACACAAATCTGTCTTGTACTGATCTTACTATTGCATATACATAGAGTAGCGCGCGTTAGGTGTCATTTAATAGACATCTCATTTCAGATAAACCAACCTAAGTGTAAAAACTGGAAATGGGGTTGATTGCTTTACATGTCAATCCAAAAGTTTCTGTCTTTCCTCAATAGGCGGTTTTTGTTCAGAATTTGATTTCTACAGTAATTTAACTTCTGTTGTTACTGAAATTATGTTTGCCAGTTACTTTGAAAATTTGCTGAAAATGTCCTCAACCTAAGATCATCCAAGATGTAGATGAGTTTGTTTCTTCATCAGATTTGGAGAAATGCAGCATTGCATCACTTGTTCACCAATGGATGCTCTGCAGTGAATGGGTGCCATCAGAATGAGAGTCCAAACAGCTGATAAAAACATCACCATAATCCACAAGTAATCCACACCACTCCAGTCCATCAGTTAACATCTTGAGATGTTAGAAAAAAGCTGAAACAAATCCATCATTAAGACGTTTTTAACTTTTAAACCATTACTTCCAGCTATAATATGAGTCCTCTATCCATAATATTGCTTTCTCCAGTGAAAAAG
>NW_015505408.1:1174874-1187645 GCF_001515645.1 Sinocyclocheilus grahami
CACAGTTAGGAGATTTATAACGAGTGGTTCCCTGCATTTTTACAGTAAATCGTGTGATTAAAGTACTAAGCCGCTGCAATGGAGCAGCTCTAATGCTATTAAATTAAAGATGATGTATCATAGAGAGAGAAAAAATTGAGCAGTGAAAGTAATAAAAGCTTGTAAAATACATTTTAATGGGCATAATTAAGTGTGAAAATAACAGAAGGATATACAGTGAAAACAAAAATGATTCAGAGACCAGATATAATTTTTGATATTTTTTTACTGGTGGGTGCAGGACACTATAGTTCAATTATGTAAGTGAGGATAGCAAAATAAAGTAAACTGTGACAAATCATACCCAAAAACTCTTCATACAGTGGACTACCAGTAAATCTGATACAAATTTGGGACCAAAAATTATTCAGACCGAGTCTGGGGAAAAAACTGAAGTTGAGGTTTGCATGAAGCTGGGTGACAGCATGCCCAGGAGACTACAGGCTGTCATTAAGGCTAAGGGTCACCCGACAAAGTATTGATAGTTGTGTAAATATTGACAGCTGTATGAATAATTTTTGGTTTATTGTAATCCATTACATACCTTTCTATCAAAGTTATCTAACATTATCAAGCTGAATTTGTTCTGACACAGTTTAACTCTGAGTTCTTGTCATATTTTATCTTTTATATTTTAGCTTATTTTTCTAATTCAAACTGTATTGCTTAGGATAGGTAATGAACAATTAACAATTTATTTATTTTTATACCTGATTTCAATGTTAACAGTGGAAAAAGGCAAAACAGTACAGATTTATGTTGTATCTGTTATGTCATCATATCAGTTGCATTACATAGAGCTAATTATGATAATGATCCCTATTTGCCAAAATAATTTTAGTATGTACAGTACCGTTCAAAAGTTTCAGGTCAGTATCATTTTTTTAATAAGAAATTAATACTTTTATTCAACAAGGGTGCATTATATTGACCAAAAGTTACAGTAAAGACATTTATAATATTACAAATTATTTCTATTTCAAATAAATGTTTAAAGTTTTTCTTGAGCAGCATATTAGAATGATTTCTGAAGATCATGTGACGCTGAAGACTGGAGTAATGATGCTGAAAATTCAGCTTTGATCACAGAAATAAATTACATTTTACAATATATCCAAATAGAAAACAGCTATGTTAAATTGTAATATTTCATAACATTACTGTTTTTGGTCAAATAAATGCAGCCTTGGTGAGCAGAAGACACTTCTTTCGAAAACACCGAAAAGCAAAACTTTTAGACAGTAGTGTATCTTATATTTTATACAGTATGTACAGTATTGCACACTATCGTTCCTGTTAATGTTTAACTTTCTTTTTTGAGTGTTCCTGTCAATAAAATATTATTTGCATGTTATTTGCATAAAAGCACATTTCAGTTGTTAATTTAACAAGAAAGTGCAATAAATAAATGTGGTTTGTTTGCATGTGTTCTTTTGCAAATGAGAAAATTAGTTTAAAGGATTACTCCAAAATGTATGCGAGTTTCTTCTCTCTGTGCTCGTAGTGTTCGCAGGGAAATGGACAGCGACGCTGAAGCGACGGAGCAGACGATTCAAGACCTAAAAACAGCTAGTGACCCGCTCTACATGCCTGACCCGGACCCCAACAAGATCCCGGTGAACCGCAACCTGACCCGCAAAGCTGGCTACCTCAACACTCGCTAGTACGACAGCCACCGAGTCAACATTTATATACTGTACAGTACAGTCGCCTGCATTTCTAATCATCTCATGCTTCTCCCCGCCAGCAAAACGGGTCTGGTGTCGTCTACCTGGGAGCGTCAGTATTTCTTCACGCAGGGAGGAAACCTCATGAGCCAGTTGCGTGGAGACGTGGCCGGAGGTCTTGTTATGGACATCGACAACTGCTCAGTCATGGCGGTGGACTGTGATGACAGACGCTTCTGCTTTCAGATCACAGCATTTGATGGCAAGAAGTAAGATTTTCAGCGCACAAATCTGTCTTGTACTGATCTTACTATTGCATATACATAGAGTAGCGCACGTTAGGTGTCATTTAATATACATCTCATTTCAGATAAACCAACCTAAGTGTGTAAAAACTGGAAATGTGGTTGATTGCTTTACATGTCAATCCAAAAGTTTCTGTCTTTCCCAATAGGTGGTTTTTGTTCAGAATTTGATTTCTACAGTAATTTAACTTCTGTTGTTACTGAAATGATGTTTGCCAGTTACTTTGAAAATTTGCTGAAAATGTCCTTAACCTAAGATCATCCAAGATATAGATGAGTTTGTTTCTTCATCAGATTTGAAGAAATGCAGCATTGCATCACTTGCTCACCAATGGATGCTCTGCAGTGAATGGGTGCCGTCAGAATGAGAGTCCAAACAGCTGATAAAAACATCACAGTAATCCACAAGTAATCCACTTTAAACAAATTAAACTCCAGTCCATCAGTTAACATCTTGAGATGTTAGAAAAAAGCTGAAACAAATCCATCATTAAGACGTTTTTAACTTTAAACCATTACTTCCAGCTATAATATGAGTCCTCTATCCATAATAATGCTTCCTCCAGTGAAAAAGTGGTCTGGTCTGAATCAGGAGAGAAATCTGCACAGATCAAGCACCATTTACAAGCCAAAACAGCTCTAAACAAATATGTGGCTGGATTTGGATGGGAGAGACAGCAAGCGTTATTATGGATTATGGACTCATATTTTAGCCAGAAACAACTGTTTGAAGTTTAAAAAAATCTTAATTATGGACAGCTTTTGACTTCATAAGATGTTAACTGGTGGACTGAAGTGGTGTGGATTACTTGTGGATTATAGTGATGTTTTTATCAGCTGTTTGGACTGTCATTCTGACGGCACCCATTCACTGCAGAGGATCCATTGGTGAGCAAGTGATGCAATGCTACATTTCTCCAAATCTGATGAAGAAACAAACTCATCTAGATCTTGGATGGCCTGAGGCTGAGGGTGGAAATCTAAAATCCCCAAAATGGTTTGGTTACTTTTCCTGTTCTTCTGGTATTAGTGTAGTAATGAGAAATGTAAACACTACAGTGCTAAAATGCTGCCAGTGAATTCTCAAGTGCTGATCCAGTTTAAACTCGATTGAATATTTATCAGGTGAGTAAATGGCTGTCTTATCCTTTCTCAGTACATCTGCCAGTTATTGAGTCATTCTGAGTCACTGCTTTCAGTGAATGGCTGTTTCTCTGTGTACCGCAGGGCCGTCATATTACAGGCGGAGAGCAGGAAAGACTGTGAGGAGGTGAGGGGACTGTGTTTGAATGAATCTCATTCACTTGGAGATCCCTCTTTGAAAAATAAAGAACATTTAACCGCAAAATTAAAAAAAACTATAATTTACATTACTGTTCAAATGTCTGGGGTTAGAAAGATTGTTTTGAAAGAAATTACTACTTTTATTCAGCAAGGATGCATTAAATTGATCAAAAGTGGCAGTGAATACATTTATAATGTTACAAAAGATTTCTATTTCAAATAATTGCTGTTCTTTTGAACTTTCTATTCATCAAAGAATCCTACAAAATGTGAGCTTACAAAAAATATAAAGCAGCACAAATGTTTTCAATATTGATAATAGTCATAAATGTTTCTTGAGCAGCAAATCAGCATATTAGAATGATTTCTGAAGGATCATGTGACACTGAAGACTGGAGTAATGATGCTGCAAACATGCTTTTAATTGGCTTCGACAGATTCACCAATTAAAAATATTTTAAAATGGTTGTTCTTTTGTTTTAGTGGATTGCAACAATAAACAACATCTCTAAGAGGATATACCTCAGTGAAAACCCAGAGGTGAGTGTGGAATTCAGATTTATTCTCACCGTCACACATGAAAACCTAAACCTCTGTAAATATAATAAAATAACTTTAATGCGATTTAGAGTCAGTCATTGTTAATGTTTCTTGTGTCGGCAGGAAATCGCAGCGAGAGTGAATCAGTCGGCTCTGGAGGCTGTAACACCGTCACCATCTTTCCAACAGCGGCACGAGAGTTTCAGACCGAGCGCGTGAGTGTCAGCACATCTCACTAATAGAAATACTTTACCCTAAAATGAAATTAGCTGTAAATGTCCTCACCCTCAGATCATCCAAGATGTAGATGAGTTTGTTTCTTCATCAGATTTGGAGAAATGTAGCATTGCATCACTTGCTCAGCAATGGATGCTCTGCAGTGAATGGGTGCCGTCAGAATGAGAGTCCAAACAGCTGATAAAAACATCACAATAATCCACAAGTAATCCACACACCACTCCAGTCCATCAGTTAACATCTTGAGAAGACAAAAGCTGTGTGTTTGTAAGAAACAAATCCATCATTAAGACATTCTTAAAGCTGCAGTCCATAACTTTTTTTGTTAAAAATTTACAAAATTAATATAAGTGAATAATAATAAACTTCAAACGACTTCCTTCAGTGAAAAAGTCATCTCGTCTGAATCAGGAGAGAGATCTGCACTGATCAAACACTGTTTACAAGCCAAAACAGCTCTAAACAAATAGGTGACTGGATTTTGATGTGAGAGACAAAAGTAGATGGACTTTTTCACTGAAGGAAGCGTTATTATGGATTATGGACTAATATTTTGTCCTGAAATGATGGTGTGAAGTTAAAATTATCTTGATGGGTTTAATTTTTACTAGGTGTTGCACCGACTAGTTGTTGTGCTCTGCTATGACGCTTTAAGCCTGACGTCGACTAGTCGCTGGTCCTATAGAGGGCGCAAAAGGATAAGAAATCTTTGAAGGACTTCCACATTTACGCTCTGTTTCCAAACAGTTCAAATGACAAATAAATGCATACTCCCAAAGCGCTCCACAAGACGTGTGAGTGTGATTATATTACTGGATGCTCAAAATTTTTATGGTAGAATGCACGTTTTAAACAGCTTATTGTACAGGTAAATTAATCGCCGTTCTAATCTAATGCACCGCTGCACTGTAGCGCACACATAGGCTTCAGACAGTAGCGCATACATCTCGCGCAGATAGCGCGCGCACAGAATCATTCAGCGCAGAAATGTATTGTCAACACTGTTCTGTGATTTCTGAATAAAATAGCTTAGAAACTGAAAAGTTCAAGCATATATTTCTTAATAACTAAATCCCACCACTTCACTACTAGTAGAGAGATGCTGCCAGGTAGAATTTATTGACACACGCAATCGCTCTCACGAATGCATTCATATTAATGTAATCTTTACTGTGCTACTTTATCTGTATCTGATTTAGAACGAGCAGAAATCAGTGAGAAATATAACAACCCAAAGACAAAAGAACTGATAAAAAAGCTGTTACAGGAGCAATAGTCGTGGGCAGCATTGTGTCATATGCAATAGCTGTGCACAAGCTGTTTGAGTCTCAGCTCCAGACTTTTTTGTTCATTAATGACGTCATCAGCGACTAGTCGACTTCAACTCGACTTTCATCACATAATAGTCATAATAGCTTTTACAAACACGCAGCTTTTGTCTTCTCCAGATGTTAACTGATGGACTGGAGTGCTGTGGATTATTGTGATGTTTTTATCAGCTGTTTGGACTCTCATTCTGACGGCACCCATTCACTGCAGAGGATCCATTCCCTTATCAGAGAGATGTGTTTGTAAATCATTCCATGTTTTCAGTCTGAATGCATTGGGTTTTTTTGCCCCTGAAGGCAAGGTCGACCCAAAACGGGCCGCTCAGGCAGTCAGTGCTCTGCGGGCTCCGAGTCTCCGGCGCTGTCGTCTCTGTCTCTGGATTCGCTGGTGGCTCCGGACACGCCCATTCAGTTTGACATCATCTCACCCGTCAGCGAGGAGCACCCGAGTCAGGCTAAAAGCGGCGCTCAGGGCAGGTCTGTATTTGTATCTCTGCCTTATGTTTATGAATGCTTCAAAATGATTATAAAAAAGAGGACAATTTACTGTCGATTGTTATTAGGGGATTATTAAGCACTGGTTTGTGTTTTTCTCTTTACTGAAAGAAGGACAAACCCGTTTGGGGAATCTGGAGGGTCAAAATCTGAAGAAAGTGAAGGTACATTGATAAAATAATATGTGTACACTACTGTTTAAAAGTTTGGGGTCAGTAGGATTTTGTTTTGAAATAAATTATTACTTTTATTCATTAAGGATTAAATTGATCAAAAGTGACCATAAAGACATTTATAATGTTACAAAAGATTTCTATGTCAAATTAATGCTGTGCTTTTAAACTTTCTGTTCATCAAAGAATTTCAAACAAAACAAAATTTATTATGGTTTCCACAAAAATATGAAGCTGTTTTCAACATTTATAATAATGAGAAATGTTTCTTGAGCAACAAATCAGCATATTAGAATGATTTCTGAAGGATAATGTGACACTGAAGACTGGAGGAATGATGCTGAAAATTCAGCTGCGCATCACAGAAATACATTACATTTTACAATATACTCACATAGAACACACTTATTTTAAATTGTAATAATATTTTACAATGTTGCAGTTTTTGCTGTATTTTTAATCAAATAAATGCAGCCTTGGTGAGCAGAAGAGACTTCGTTTAAAAGGATTAAAAAAGATCAAAAAGCCAGAATAAGGAATATTTATATATATATATGTAAAATTAGAATATGGGTTAAAAAAATATATTTTAAATTGTTCATATTTAATTGTCCTTTAATGGCAGAATTTAAAATTATGTTTGTGCTTTTCCTTTAATAGCTTAAATTGCACATGAAATGCAATTTGCGATGTATTTAATTTACATAATGTCATGTATTTTCTGATGAAATGGAATATTCTGGGACATAACGTAGGCCAGGACTTGATTTATATTCATCTGATTTTATTAAATTGTGATTACGATTTTTAATCTGGTCACATTAGCAGAAAAGCAGAGAACGTTATTGCATTCTGATGCAAGATTATAAATCTGTTTTTGATATGTGCGCACATGACTTTTATTAATAGAATATATTTATTCATTTTGATTTCATGTTGGTGTGAAGTCAGACCGAGTCTCTCGTGTCGTTTCAGACTCGATTCTGCACCAGCTTTTCATCGTTCGGTTCCTGGGCTCCATGGAGGTGAAGGCCACAGAGAGCGCAGACGTCATCTATGAGACCATGAGGCAGATCCTGGCAGCCCGAGCCATTCACAACATCTTCAGGATGACCGAGTCTCATCTGCTCGTCACGTGTGAATGCCTCAAGTGAGTTTTGGCATTTGTTTGAACTGATCCTGTCTCAGTCCAAGTCATTAAATGTGTCGAGCATCACTTTGGGGTCGTGATTTGAACAAACCCCAAACCAAAATATTGAACCCATATTGTGGCATTGAGTTTTGCACAGACTCACGAGAATGTGAAAATCATGTGTTTTTAAAGATTTTGGTTTTTTATGTAAGTTGTAGTATTATTGATTTATAATTGATTTATTTACATTACATATATAATTACAAATTCTTATATTAATAATTTTATATTACATTATTATAAAATATTACTATAATATATACTTATAATATTATATTAATATATTACATTATACTATATAGTATACATAAACATTTTAGTATACTTAAAAATATATAATTTATTCTTACATTAATAATTTAATGTTATATAATATTATAATAATATTACTATAATAATATATATTTATATTACTATATAATGTATAATATTAATTTATATTAAGCTATAATTTACACTCACACACCCATATTATTGTTATTATATAAATAAATATTGTCATATATTATTATAATGAGTTATGCTATAATTTATTTACTTTTTAAAAATTGTTTTATTTTAAGTCTATATAAATATATATTTAAAAATCATTAGATTGTAATTATAACAAAATATTATATTATCTATTTCATTTTATTTATTTTTATAAACCTTTTATTTTATACTTTTAATAAGGACATGTGCACATACACCTGATTTAAACAAAAATATGGATATTTTAGAGATTGTTTTAAGCTCATCTTGCTCTTGGATATTAGATCTGTGACAGTGTAGGACTGGCGAAGCAGATCGCCCTCCACTCTGAGATGGTGAGAAAACTCTTCATTTATTTGATTTCAAATGACTCGATCTGTGCAGAAATGCCAGGTCAAATAAAATTGATAATGCCGATGATATGCACGAAGATGCATGTTTTTTTTTTGTTTCCTGACAGGACCGCAACGCCACACAGAAACAGAGAGAGCTGGACAAAGCCAAGGAGAAACAACAGGAAGAACTTCATAAACAAAAACAGATAGAGAAGGTAAGGTAAACATTTGGGATCTGTACAATTTTTTTATGTTTCGGGCTGCATTTATGTGATTAAAAAATACAGTAAAAACAGTAATATTGTGAAATAATTTTACAATTTAAATTAACTGTTTTTTATATGAATATATAGTAAAATGTAATTTATTTCTGTGATCAAATCTGTATTTTCAGCATTACTCCAGTCTTCAGTGTCACATGATCTTCAGAAATCATTCTAATATGCTGATTTGCTGCTCAAGAAACATTTCTGATTACTATCAATAAACATTTTTGTGGAAACTGTGATATGTATTTTTTCGGGTTCAGGAAAAGAACAGCATTTATTTGAAAAATAAATATTTTGTAACATTATAAATGTATTTACTGTCACTTTAGGTTAATTTAATGCATCCTTGCTGAATAAAAGTATTAATTTCTTTAAAAAAAAAAAAAAACTGTGTTCTCAAAACTTACGGGATTTCGAAGAACAAAGCCGTTTGATAGCCGCATCGACTCGACCCGGCCAACCAGCTGCTGATGGACAGATCTTGGTCCTTAGCAACAGCCAATCAGAGGACAGCGACGAAATGTATTTACTGTCACTTTAGGTTAATTTAATGCATCCTTGCTGAATAAAAGTATTAATTTCTTTAAAAAAAAAAAAAAACTGTGTTCTCCAAACTTACAGGATCTCGAAGAACAAAGCCGTTTGATAGCCGCATCGACTCGACCCGGCCAACCAGCTGCTGATGGACAGATCTTGGTCCTTAGCAACAGCCAATCAGAGGACAGCGACGCAGGAGAGGAGGGGCAGAAAAAGGGCGAATCAGAGGCCTGATGGAAACCGTTCTGCGCTTGGGTTCCACGAATATCACTTCCTGTTCTTCAAGGGTTCTCCAGAGTGGCCTGCAGAAACGATTATGTCATATTGTGACTGCAAAATATGATAAAAAAAGAATTCATGCCGACACTTTGGGGAGAACCCCTCAAAAGTTGTTATTTGTAGGAATCCTGTATTTTTTACCATATCCGTTATTGAACTGCATTTGCTTTTAGAGGGTTTTATAAATGTATGCGTGTAAATGAATCCACTACCGTGATGAACTAAACCTGAGGAGATGCAAGGCGACATTTATTGCACGTGTGAATAATAACTGATTTAATACTGTATGTTGGGCTTCGTTTTCTGTTAAGGCTGCATGTGTTTTTAGTCATATCACATCACCGGTGACAGAATTCAGAGTGAATTTCACAAAACGTGTCAAGAACGTGATTTATTATGGTAATTAAAATAATACTAAATATCTTAATTGTCCTAAAACAGGCATTTTCTTTATGCAAATTAATTCTTTCTAAAATATGAGCTGTTCTTGATTGTTTCCGTCAGGTTCATCCTACTGCATTTCAAAATGATTTCATGAGGTTATATTTTCTTTGTAATTAATACAGTTCTGATTTTTTTTGTCTATAGGCTGTTTCACTTTTTTTTTTTAAATCTACAAACACACATCTGTTTGGTTTTTTTTACAGACAGTTTTGTAATCACTCAGTGTTTCTATCTCAACGCTTAAAAAAAAAACTTCTTTTTTTTTAAATCATGTGATCCAATGCCTTTAAACTTGGGATATAGTTTAATTTTTGTTATTCTTTGGTATTAGATGTTTGGAGCCTGCATTGCACAAAATGGCCCAATGTATTGAAATGCTTCAGCTTGTGGATAAAAGAAACAGGTGATGGAATTGCAAACTGAAATATTCATTTTTGCTCTTCTCCAAAAATCTGACATGGTGGAAGTTTTTTTGAGAATTAAATACTGTCTCAATAATTGATTTGGTCTATTTGATGAACGGTCTTTATGGTTCATATTCTGACACTTTCAGTTCCATTACAGTCTGTTATGGAGTCTGAAGCATTTAATTTGTAAGTGATTATTTCTAACCTTTAAGAAAATGTTTGTGTCTAAATGTCTTTCTACAAAATCAGTTGATGGATTTATGAGGTACAATGAAGATTGGTATTAAAATTTCTTTCAAATGAGCTGATGATCTTTGACTCACCTTACAGAACTTCTATTTGCTGAATTGTCTTAGAATTAGAATTTTTGAATGGGTGTGTTTTCTTCTTCAGATAATAAACAGGTATTGTTGTTACATCTACAGTAAATCCAATATTGAAAAGAATAAAAAGAAAAAAATATTAGCAAATAATAAATAAAAAAATTAATGAAAACATATAAAAGTAAGCTAAATTAAATAGTTATGTATTTTTTAAATGTCATTTTATTAAACTTTTTCAAATAACAGACGGGTATTACCATTGTTAAACAGGTACAATATATCCAAAATTAAAAAATTACAAAAAAATGTATAAAAGCAAACTAAAAATAAACTTAAATTTAAAATGAATAAGGGTTAATACATATATTTAGAGCATTTTAAGGCCCTCTTTTTTCATCATGTAATTTTTAAACTTACTATAAAAACACCAATTATTAGACACCACCAAAGTTAATATGATGTTCAAAAGCATTTTTAAGGCATGTCACACTGGCCTGGTTTTGGACACGTTTTTGTAGATTTTTCTGCGCTTGTTAAAACAGTGTTGTTTAATAATGGATAATATATTTTTAGAAATTCAGCAGGGGTGCTGAAGATATTTATTTATTTATTTTTTGTTAAGGTGTCAAGAGGTCACGTGTTTCCGAAGTGTCTAAGAATACATATTACCTAATAAACATATTGTTTTTAATTTCAAGTATTTGAAAACAACCTCAGCATGAGTTCCGTCAAACGTGTGCAACTGGATTACCTCTGTAAAATAAAGCGTGCATTGCTTGTACTGTAAGTTGAGTGATTTGATATTAATTTCTAATTGGTCTTCATTTGGTTTGCATTTAAACAAGTCTAATTGGTCATTTCTTTGCAAAACAATGGAGCCGCAGGGGCCGCGCTTGCGTCCTCGGTGCTCTCCGAGAGCCCAAGACAAATAAACAACAAGCAAGTCATTTATTAAAAGCAGCCAAGCAACCAAAAGAGATCAATTCGGCATTGAATGGGTCAATTATTACATGCTGCTTCCAGCAGGCAGCTATTGTGCTTTTGTGATCCGGAGCATCTTTCTCCATGCATGTCAAGAGAGAATGGGAATATTCAGCAGGATTAGTTTAAACAGCATTAGGCTTTATTATTATTGTAAACTCGTGTGCTAGAAAATAAGGTAAATAAGATTAGGCACTAGTTGACTGCTTTCTCATAATGCTGGAGTTACGGCACAAGCAAATGAAGAGAAGATAAATCCCGGGAACGGGGCCTAATTTTCTACCTGGTGAGTAAAAAGAATGGCACATCAGCCGTGTTTTGTCCCGTTCAAGCTTTAAGGGATTCAGTGTCTCTAGAAGATAACAGGTTGCTGCTTCAGGTTGGAAGGCCTCATTTGGACCCTGAATTACCTGCAGTCCAGGGGCCCCATGCGGAGGGCCGGCGATTCTCATGTAAAACATTCAGTCTCAGGCTTTAATTAGTGACGTTTCGAGGAGTGTGGAGCTATAAAGACGAGCCTCCAGCTCTCAGATGACACCAGAAGAAGAGGACAAGATCTCCAGATGGCTTCTCTCACAGTCAGCTCGCATCAGAACCTCTCGATGCCCAGACAGTCCACCTTCACCATCGACAGCATCCTGGGACTCGACAGACCGGACCAGAGAACCGTCCTGTCAGCACCTCACCGACCGTGGACAGGTAAAATAACTCGCACTATAGGCACAAATATATTTTAGAGATGTGTTTTCATATAGGCCTACTGTAAAGCCGAAATGAAAGCAACCTCAGTATGAGTTCCATCAAACTCTCCAAACTTGTGCAACTGGATTATACCTCAGTAAAATAAAGCGTACATTGCTTGAGTGATATATACAGTGGGTACGGAAAGTATTCAGACCCCCTTAAATTTTTCACTCTTTGTTATATTGCAGCCATTTGCTAAAATCATTTAAGTTAATTTTTTTCCTCATTAATGTACACACAGCACCCCATATTGACAGAAAAACACAGAATTGTTGACATTTTTGCAGATTTATTAAAAAAGAAAAACTGAAATATCACATAGTCCTAAGTATTCAGACCCTTTGCTGTGACACTCATATATTTAACTCAGGGGCTGTCCATTTCTTCTGATCAGCCTTGAGATGGTTCTACACCTTCATTTGAGTCCAGCTGTGGTTGATTATACTGATTGGACTTGATTAGCAAAGCCACACACCTGTCTATATAAGACCTTACAGCTCACAGTGCATGTCAGAGCAAATGAGAATCATGAGGTCAAAGGAACTGCCCGAAGAGCTCAGAGACAGAATTGTGGCAAGGCACAGATCTGGCCAAGGTTACAAAAAAAATTCTGCTGCACTTAAGGTTCCTAAGAGCACAGTGGCCTCCATAATCCTTAAATGGAAGACATTTGGGACGACCAGAACCCTTCCTAGAGCTGGCCAAACTGAGCTATCGG
>NW_015505408.1:1188348-1193658 GCF_001515645.1 Sinocyclocheilus grahami
TTTTTTTCCTCATTATTGTACACACAGCACCCCATATTGACAGAAAAACACGGAATTGTTGACATTTTTGCAGATTTATTAAAAAAGAAAAACTGAAATATCACATGGTCCTAAGTATTCAGACCCTTTGCTGTGACACTCATATATTTAACTCAGGTGCTGTCCATTTCTTCTGATCATCCTTGAGATGGTTCTACACCTTCATTTGAGTCCAGCTGTGTTTGATTATACTGATTGGACTTGAATCAGTATACAAAAACAGTCCGTTATGCTGCTTGACTTTGCAAAATGGAAGTAGTTATTATATTATTTGAATTACTTAATAAACACACTGGTTTGTAGTGCAAATAGTTTATTGCTGTTAGCTATTCAAAGAAAATTTCAATGACTTCCACATTGCAGAATAAGGTGGAGACAACAAGCCTTATGTATCAGTCTTTAAAATATGCTAATATTTATTTTGAAATATAGGCTAACTTTGAATAATATTATGTATTTACCAGATTTTTTTTTTAGACTGTATTTTTAGAGTAGGCTATTAAAAAAAAAAAGTGAAAATATCTTCCATATGTAAGAAACAATATTGTTGAAAATATTGGGGGATAATTCATTTGAAAATTAAATAAAATTATACAATTGGTCATTAATATTAATATTAGGAACTACACTATTATGGATAAGTTGTGGATAAAGCAAATATTATTAAGTATATGTTTTACAAGAAAACCTGGGTTGCTTGCTTTTTTTGTTGTTGTATTTATTAATGAAATTCTTGAGGGGAAATTGTTTCGAAGTAAACCCTGCACCAAAAATTGGCAATAATTTCGAGCTATGACTCGGTTTACTGAACCGATTCTCTGGAGCGAACCGTTCGAACAAACCGATTCACTTGAATCAATCGCACTTCTC
Source organism: Sinocyclocheilus grahami (assembly GCF_001515645.1). Lineage (NCBI taxonomy): Eukaryota > Metazoa > Chordata > Actinopteri > Cypriniformes > Cyprinidae > Sinocyclocheilus > Sinocyclocheilus grahami. The sequence goes on from NW_015505408.1 coordinate 1,189,258, forward strand.
AGCGAACTGATGGAGATTATTTCCTAACACAATGTCTTTTATTTACTTTTTACCAATGTTTTTGTAAAAAAAATGATGTAGGAAAAGTAATAGATTCATTTATGACAAGAGTGCACCTCAAAAATCTACATCACAACAGGAGTTCTGACCTGTGTCAAAAAGAAGTCTTCTTCGTTGCCTTTTTCTTGATCACACTTTAGAAATCATCAGAAATTATATATCAACTGAAAACTTTAAATCTCAAAATTCATCCTTTGAAACCCATTTTAAAATCAAACATTGCATTACCATGAAAATGGTGCATCAATATCACGTTACAAAATGTTTTCGTTCGTGGATTATAAAAATGTAAGTTTGGATCGTGCACTTTCACGTCTGTGTTCAAAACTGTGAGTGACAGTTAAAGGGTTAAATCATATGTGCCAGAACTAAATCTAAATTTATTCAAAATAAAATTCTTATTGTCAAACGCACAAAACTGCAGGTTGTGAACTAGGCTATAATTTTTGCAACCTGAATATTGAAAGCTGTTTCAGCCGTGGACTATTTGTGATTTCTATCGATATAATAAATAAAGAGTAAACTCTGTTTTATCTGTAATTTTGCTATTAACTATGCATTTTTTACGTCCAGATCAAGATATTGGAGAGTGTGTTTCAAGTGAACTCATACCCAGGCATTGACACACGGGAAGAACTTGCTAAGAAACTGCATCTAGATGAGGACAGAATTCAGGTGAAGACTGGTGTATATCTATATATCGATAACCATAGGCCTATTATTTATGTAATACAGGATTATTTGTTAAGGGATATCTGGATGTGTACTAGACCTATGCATACTACTAAACTGGAACTAAACTAAACTTTTTTTAATTGAAGTTTTAATTTTAATAAGTTTATTGCAGATGTTTGACTGATATTTTTTGTCTGTCTCTTAGATTTGGTTTCAGAACCGAAGAGCGAAGCTGAAGCGTTCACACAGAGAATCTCAGTTTCTCATGGTGAAAAACGTCCTCAGTGATATACAGTCCAGCAGAGACGAACGCTGATTGTCGCAGACCCACATTTGATCAGATTATTATTATTATTTCTGTCGCTCTGCCTCACTCTGTGATGTTGTAATTTATTATATATGTCTTTACCGGTTATGTAATTATTAATCTTTTACTATGATTTAAATGCTAAAGATTCTTATTGTGTTTGAGATATATAAATGGATGTATCTGAAAATATAAAAGAATAAAGTCGATATAAACACAATTTTAATCTAGGTTTTAAATTCTGAGACTGTTTCTCTGCTTGCGAGTGGAGTTAAGTTAACATTATCTTCTGCCAACTGTTAAGCAAACACATCGCCCTCCACCTCCAAACTAATTAGTGCTTTGTAACTAGGGTTTAGTAAACCTATTAAGCATTGATTGGGTCACAAAGGGGGGTTTCTCTGAGGGGGGCATTTCAACAATTACATTGCATTGCAACAACAATGCATTTGAGTGAGTCATGGGGTTATAACATTTCCAGTACTTGCACAGTTTTGTGTGTTTAAAAGAATGTATTATATTATATTATATTATATTATACACATAATATACATATGCAAACACCAGGTGGCGCTATTTTTTTTAAATCTTGCTCTGAAAATTGCTCTGACTTTTTTCTAATTACAAAAATACACTGAATTTAAACCATTTTTACTTAGAAATTGCTAGTAAACACTAGTTTTAAATACTATTTTCTTGTAAAATGTACAACAATAACTGTTGTTTTATTTACAACTTCATAAAACATATTTTTACAGTGTAGACTGAAAATAAAAAACAAACTGTCATTAAATTAACAAATGCATTCTGTTAATAATATAATGTACAACATTACAGTGATCTACCTAAAAAATATTTTAAGAAGTTAAAATATAGTCAAAAATCTTTTGTACATGCAAAAGAAAGAAAAAAAGTAGCAACTGATATTTTGAAGTTGTAGATAAAACAAAGATTATTGGATGTCTTATAAATAAATAATGTCAACCTCAAAATATTACATTTAATTCAATGTGTAACTTGCCGTTTCTTTGAAATTGAGCAATTACTGAGTGAAAATAGTTTCTTAGCTTTTTTTTCCAAGTAAATTTGTTCAGTGTTTTGTTCATAGTTCAAAATACATTTTAAAAATAAATGTCATGTTTAGGAGTAAAACTGAGGTAGGAACAATTTTATTTAAAATACTGGGAATGATTCATGCTAATACTATTTAAAAATATATTCATTAATTATAGGAACAACAATAAATCGAAAACACCTTATAATAAAAAAAGCAAAACCTATGTATTTCCTTAATGAAGAGAGTCCAGAATATCAAAGCACATTTTCACAGGGCAATTACACACATTTATGGCTTTATTATTTATATTTTATGCACTGCATAATGAATGCATCATAAAAGCTGTTGGGGGCATTGCTGGTGTGGTCATCTTTAAAGCAGCTTGTTTTCATGCGAGTGTCTATAACAGAAGCGGAGCTGAAAGAGGATCTGCGTGTATCTGTGCACCCGACTCCTCCGGCCTCCAGATTTCTGTCTTTGATCTGAAACAGGACCGCTGGATGCACATCGTGGCTGTTGGCTACAGAACAGATGAGCCGAACTTTCTCTCTCTCCTTTTTCCCCCAGCATTTGAGACACGGCCAGAAATATCATCAGGATTACATAGAAAGCAATATTTTCCAGGTGATGTATATTTGAAAGGAATGAAACCGTGTGTCTTGACTGCTAACACTCAAAACTGAATTTACTGGTCCAAACCATAATACCATTCACCTGTTTTATAATGACTAATTTTTGCTTTAAAATGTTGTCTTGCACCTGCACACATCCATATTTTATGTGTATTTGCTGGATTTTCTTTATCATCTGCTGATAAAGTTTGATTCGAGGATGGCGAATATGCATTTATGTGTCTGGTTTTAGTACAAACTGGTATGTAATTTTAATATTATCGATAGAAGAAAATGTGTTCATCTTAGCAATCAAGAAGATTCACACATTCAACAAACAGCTGATGCAGTAACCAATCTCATAGTAACAGATCATTCAAAATTCACTAATGCATCATGCACTATTGGTTATGATTATACACTCATCTGACATACTTCAGATGTCTCACATGCTTCAAGCGTGTCATAAGAGGGTGTGAATCTCTCATATGAGGTCTGTCAGGTTTTGCAACCTGAAATTAAATGACAACGAAATGTGGAAGTGTGTTTACCACTGTGCAAATGAACATGGCTTGATAATGAACTATGAAATAATCTTGTACATGTTCAGAATAGCAAACTATCATACTATTTATACTAATTGTGTAGCATGCAGTAGACTATGCATCCATTGTGGAAATATTTGTATGTGTACAGTTGCTAGATGATTTATCTCACTTATGGATTAAATATGCAACATGACGAGGCCATGTGGCAACATGTAGAACATTCATGGTTGTATAAAACTATACTTAAATAAAAATCACAGAACGTTTGTATACATATACTGCAAAAGGGGTATGTTGTGTGATATCAGAACACAATAAAGCATGAAACATATTGATTACTGTAAACGTGCACGGTTTCATATGTGACCCTGGAGCACAAAAGCAGTCATAAGTAGCACGGGTATATTTGTAGCAATAGCCAACAATACACTGTATGTAAAATTATAGATTTTTCTTTTATGCCAAAAATCATTAGGATATTAAGTAAAGATCGTGTTCCATAAAGATATTTAGTAAATTTCCTACCGTAAATATATTAAAACTTAATTTTTGATTAGTAATATGCATTGCTAAGAACTTCATTTGCACAACTTTAAAGATGATTTTCTCAATATTTAGATTTTTTTGCACCCTCAGATTCCAGATTTTCAAATAGTTGTATCTCAGCCAAATATTGTCCGATCCTAACAAACCATACATCAATGGAAAGCTTATTTATTCAGCTTTCAGGTGACCACAAACTTTTAGATTCAAAATATTTACCCTTATGACTGGTTTTGTGGTCCAGGGTCACATATTATTTTCTAAAGGCAATAAACAGCATCTTAAACTGACTTTTCTGACAGGGATGTCTTTTTATTATCTAGTTCTTTGCAAAAAAAAGTAAGTTGTAAGTTTTTACTGCTATATGCATTACTCATATAGTAGTCTGATAAATGACTAAATAAAAAATAAAAATAAAATAATCAGTCTGTTATTCAACATAATAGGTGAAGTTGCGCGCATTGTATTTGCATACTACAGAAACGGTAGGATTGGAATGGCATTATGCTGTGCACAGACACACACACACACACACACACACACACGTCTGGTCAGCTATCCTTGTGGGGACTCTCCATAGGCGTAATTGTTTTTCTATAC
>NW_015505408.1:1193822-1240605 GCF_001515645.1 Sinocyclocheilus grahami
ATATTTGTAGCAATAGCCAACAATACATTGTATGGGTCACAATTATACATTTCTCTTTTATGCCAAAAATCATTAGGATATTAAGATCATGTTCCATGAAGATATTTAGTACATTTCCTACCGTAAATATATCAAAACTTAATGTTTGATTAGTAATATGCATTGCTAAGAACTTCATTTGCACAACTTTAAAGATGATTTTCTCAATATTTAGATTTTTTTGCACCCTCAGATTCCAGATTTTCAAATAGTTGTATCTCAGCCAAATATTGTCCGATCCTAACAAACCATACATCAATGGAAAGCTTATTTATTCAGCTTTCAGATGACCAAAAACTTTTTAGATTCAAAATATTTACCCTTATGATTGGTTTTGTGGTCCAGGGTCACATATTATTTTCTAAAGGCAATAAACAGCATCTTAAACTGACTTTTCTGACAGGGATGTCTTTTTATTATCTAGTTCTTTGCAAAAAAAAGTAAGTTGTAAGTTTTTACTGCTATATGCATTACTCATATAGTAGTCTGATAAATGACTAAATAAAAAATAAAAATAAAATAATCAGTCTGTTATTCAACATAATAGGTGAAGTTGCGCGCATTGTATTTGCATACTACAGAAACGGTAGGATTGGAATGGCATTATGCTGTGCACAGACACACACACACACACACACACGTCTGGTCAGCTATCCTTGTGGGGACTCTCCATAGGCGTAATGGTTTTTCTATACTGTACAGACCCTATATTCTATTGCCCTACACCAACCCTACCCCTAAACCTACCCCTCACAGGAGACTTTCTGCGTTTTTAGATTTTCAAAAAACTTAATTCTGTGTGATTTATAAGCTTTTGTATCCGTGGGGACCACAATTTAGGTCCCCACCGTGACACGAGTCCCCATGAGTCTGTGTGTAGTCAGGTTTAAGTCCCCACCAGGATATATAAACCAGCACACACACACACACACACACACACACACACAGTATGTGACTGGAGGCTCTTGCACCTCCCTCACGATCATTCCCATCAGTGGAGCTTCATGGACGGACAGGAATGGCTGGGTCACGGAGACTTGTTCATTTTTTCACGGCTTTGTGCGTGTTTTTGTGCTGCAGCGCTCCGGTGAACGGAGGAAAGCGAGGAAACTCGGATAAATGCAACTACAAGGTAAAAAAACACACTCGAGCGAAATCTGTAAAACATTAGCGTGCGATGTTCCTGTCAGTGACACGAGCTGAAAACTTTACGAACAAGTTTAGTCATGTCACGTTACCTCAGAAGAACATTTAAAGCTCGTTTTTTCTTAAAGCGTTAAGCCTAAATGAGAGTATTCAGCAACTGTGGCAAATTATTGATCACAAAACTGTGTTTTTGCAATGTGTGGAAGTTAAAATAGCCTACAAGTATCCGAAAGCAAATATCTTTATTTGTAAGGCAGATTATGTGTGTTTATTTGGGTTTACACTCTTAAAAATAAAGTTGTGGTACCATAGAGCTTTTGTAATTTTGCATGTCTTTAATAACATGGTAGCTGGTTCAAGTTGGTCTACCTGGTTGACAAGCTACAATGTTCCAAAAACCTTAGCTGGTTTGTTGCTGGTCTGAGGTGGTCAAGCTAAAACCAAAAATAAAGGGCTAAAACTTAACTTTCCCACTTTTTTATTATCTAGTTCTTCTGAAAACCATCTCTGTTTTGGTGGCTTCAAACCCCAGAATCTAAACCATCTTAAAAATCTTTATTTTTAAGAGTGCACCTGCATGATTTGTGCTGTGTATTTGAAGTTAAAGTCTTGTGCAAACAGTGTTCATCCGGTCAGGAGCATTGAGCTTTTGGGAAATGGCCTTTTTAGTAGGTCAGATGTGTGAAAGAGTCTCTCAGTTGGGTCTTTTGTTGATCTTTTGTTGCTGGAGTTGACCTGTTGATGCTTTTGTGAATGGAGTTGAATGGTGGTAGACTAGAGATCAGTGGGGAGACGGAAATTAAAAAGGCTTCACAGCTTTTCATGTAAGCATTCAGTTGAATTTCTATCCTTATATTGGCATTGTAAAAATCCAAACTATGGCGAAACACGTTGAAAACAAATGGTTATTGAATTATGGTTATTTAAAGGGACAGTCACCCAAAAAGGAAAATGTACTCATCATTTATTCACCCTCAAGTTGTTCCCAACCTGTATGAGTTTCTTTGAGCTGTTGAACACAAAAGAAGATATTTTGCAGAATGTTGGCAACCAAACAGTTGACGGTAGCCATTGACTTCCATAGTATGGAAAAAAATACTATGGAAGTCAATGGCTACCGTCAGCTGTTTGGTGGATGTTTAATATATGGCTTAAACTTTTAGATTTTATAGACCGCCACATGACTGCTTCGTTAATGCTTAACTGTTTCTTAACTTAACCAACCTTTGCCTTTTTATATGAGTATCAGCTATCAAAAGATGATTCAAAAATGAATATGGCTGTAATACAAGATAATTCACAAGTCCATATTGTGTTGGCAGTGTTTGTCTTGGGCTTTTCTTCCTGCTGACCCGTGTCTGGGTCGTTTGCTGATGACAGACAGGCTATTGACGGACAGATTGCCCCACAATCTCATTGTCTTGGAGGGACAGGGCTGCTTTGAAGTCATTTCCCATAGGAAGTCAGTCAACTGTTTGCTTTAGTAAAATTCTTTGGCATTTCCTTTTAGGAAGCACAGTTCGCCTCCCTCCACTGCTACATCAAAGCCGTCCTGTTGAGAGAAACACTTCAGGTGTGAATGAATTGTGTGTTCTTGTGAGCCGTTACACTTTTTCTTCTGCGCTGACAACTGGGCTGAGACATAGTTGAACTACTACTTTTTATAGACAACAGACACTCAGACAGTGTGTGACTTCATTAATGAAAGCTGGCATTTGTGAGATTCTTTTTTGTGCATAGTGAAGATGTGCTTTTGCATGCTCTCTGCGTTTTAAAGGACATTTCGACTTTTTAATGCTGTTTTGAGATCGTAAAATTACTGAGGCATGTCTATTATGCTTTATACCATTACTCATACTTAGATTTAGTTGTTTGATCACGTCTCTAAGTTGCGAAATTTGATGCATAACCTGTCCTGCCGTTTTTGTGGTATGAGTATGAATGATGCCTAAAATTGTATGTATTGTAGAGGAGAGGTGAGCTATTATTTTTCAGTGCAATCAGACATAAAATTGACGTGGGTCAGTAAGCAGTCATCTTAGAAATGTATGTTTTGCATGGTCAAACACAACTCACAAAAATGTATAATTTTTATGATGCATGCAAAATTAAAATGTTTCTTTTTAAAGAAAATGTAATGGTTTCTGTCACATATGTGACCCTGGAGCACAAAAGCAGTGTTAAGTCGCTGGGGTGTATTTGTAGCAATAGCCAAAAATACATTGTATGGGTCAAAATGATTGATTTTTCTTATATGCCAAAAATCATTAGGATATTAAGTAAAGATCAGGTTCCATGAAGATATTTGGTAAATTTCCTACTGTAAATATATTAAAACTTAATTTTTTATTAGTAATATGCATTGCTAAGAACTTCATTTGGACATCTTTAAAGGCGATTTTCTCAGTATTTAGATTTTTTTGCACTCTCAGATTCCAGATTTTCAAATAGTTGTATCTCGACCAAATACTGTCCTATCCTAACAAACCATACATCAATGGAAAGCTTATTTATTCAGCTTTCGTGATGCATAAATCTCAGTTTCGATAAATTGACCCTTATGACTGGTTTTGTGGTCCAGGGTCACATATTGTGTCTGTAGACAGTTTTATACTTTGCATCATTGTGTTTTTGTCAATTCTCATATGCAAAGACAAAAAAACGTAAAACGAGTTTATTTTTAAGATGGAAAAAAAGTGCTAGTTTGTGTCGCATGTTGTCTCTGTGTAGAGTTTTATACTTTGTCTTTGCTTTGTTTCCTGTTTTTGACTGCACAGTTCAGGTTAAGTCTCAGGAAAAACAAAGGTAGATATTTAAATTGGCCTCTGAGCTTTGTTGGCCTCCAGCCAAGGCTCAATTGGTCCTCCATGGGGGCCTTTTGGATTCGGATTAAAGTGGTTGTTCTCTCCGGAAGTCCCAGGCCTCTCGGCTCAATAGCATCCTGCCTTCGGCTTTCCAACGAGCTCTGTGAGATATTCCAACTGCCGGGGTATCATAGGGAGTCGTAGAAATGAGCCTAACTTTCCTTTCCTTCTCAGAGACTGACCTCAAGCCCCGTATCTCTGTTTAAGAAATAAAGGAATTCATTACGGAACGGATATTACCGGCTGTGTAATCATCTTAGAAATGTATGTTTTGCATGGTCAAACACAACTCACAAAAATGTATAATTTTTATGATGCATGCAAAATTAAAATGTTTCTTTTTAAAGAAAATGTAATGGTTTCTGTCACATATGTGACCCTGGAGCACAAAAGCAGTGTTAAGTCGCTGGGGTGTATTTGTAGCAATAGCCAAAAATACATTGTATGGGTCAAAATGATTGATTTTTCTTATATGCCAAAAATCATTAGGATATTAAGTAAAGATCAGGTTCCATGAAGATATTTGGTAAATTTCCTACTGTAAATATATTAAAACTTAATTTTTTATTAGTAATATGCATTGCTAAGAACTTCATTTGGACATCTTTAAAGGCGATTTTCTCAGTATTTAGATTTTTTTGCACTCTCAGATTCCAGATTTTCAAATAGTTGTATCTCGACCAAATACTGTCCTATCCTAACAAACCATACATCAATGGAAAGCTTATTTATTCAGCTTTCGTGATGCATAAATCTCAGTTTCGATAAATTGACCCTTATGACTGGTTTTGTGGTCCAGGGTCACATATTGTGTCTGTAGACAGTTTTATACTTTGCATCATTGTGTTTTTGTCAATTCTCATATGCAAAGACAAAAAAACGTAAAACGAGTTTATTTTTAAGATGGAAAAAAAGTGCTAGTTTGTGTCGCATGTTGTCTCTGTGTAGAGTTTTATACTTTGTCTTTGCTTTGTTTCCTGTTTTTGACTGCACAGTTCAGGTTAAGTCTCAGGAAAAACAAAGGTAGATATTTAAATTGGCCTCTGAGCTTTGTTGGCCTCCAGCCAAGGCTCAATTGGTCCTCCATGGGGGCCTTTTGGATTCGGATTAAAGTGGTTGTTCTCTCCGGAAGTCCCAGGCCTCTCGGCTCAATAGCATCCTGCCTTTGACTTTCCAACGAGCTCTGTGAGAAATCCCGCTGCCAGGGCATCATAGGGAGTCATAGAAATGAGCCTAACTTTCCTTTCCTTCTCAGAGACTGACCTCAAGTCCCGTATCTCTGTTTAAGAAATGAAGGAATTCATTACGGAACGGATATTACCGGCTGTGTAATCAGTTTAACAAAAGTCTCGTCCCCGTCCATCTGGTTAAGTTATGCTCTCTGAGAATGATGGCAGCCAAACCTCACAAACATTAGCAAGCATCTCGAAATTGTTTCCAGCAAGAGCAATGGTTTCTGGGGGTGCGATTAGCATCGGGGGAGACCGTGTTTTTCATGTGTAAACCTCAGTTGTGCTTTCAAGGGAATTGAGGGCCTTGATTAATATTCAACTTTGTAGAGCTCGCTTTTCCTTGGGCGCTCAAGTAAATGTTTTGCAGAGAGTGTATTTATTTGTTCGCTAAAGAACTTTAAATAATAAAGCCGGAACGCCTTCCGCGTATGACAGATACCGGAAGTGAGAGTAAAGTGTTTATTACGTTTGAAATATGGACATTTTTCTTATGAAAACACATGGATTCGCTACAGGAGGCCTTTATTCACCCCCCGGAGCCGTGTGAGGCACGTTTTATTATGGATGCGCACGCTTTATTTGACGTCTTGTGGACAGAAACACCCGCCAACTACAACGATAGAGCTTGGAGGAGCCAGCACAATTTTTAATATAACTCCGACTGGATTTGTCTGAAAGAAGAAAGTCAAATACACCTAGGATGACTCGAGGGTGAGTAAAAGATAGGCTAATTTTCATTTTTGGGTGAACTAACCCTTTAATGACAATCTTGGGATAGTTCACCCAAAATTAAAAATTGTCGTCATTTACTCACCCTTATGTTGTCTCAAAAGAACACAAAAGAAGATATTTTGTATCATAATGCATAATGCATCCCCAGACGAACACAAGCAGAATCCCGGCCAAGTCCTTCCTTTATTATGGTGGTTCAGGGATCTAATGCAAAACCTTGAGTGCATATATGGGCCTTTTTCCATTTCTGTGTGTGTTTCTCAAAAGAGCCCTCACACTTTGGTTCCTTGTCCTCGTAACATCTGGTTGAGGATAAATGATGGGGAAGGGGGTGTGTTTCATGCGCTCACGGTGCGGAGAGAGAATGAAAGGGGGGTTCACTCTGAGTTATTTCTGTGCCATCTTAAGGGTGCATTGAAAACCATCCAAGCAGCTCATCACCTTGGAGGCTGTGTCTTGTGCTACGGTGGGAAAATCCCTGGTTGGCTGGCTCTGAATCGGCCCGGTTCATTGAACCGCTTTGAATTCTGGGACGGAGGTCTTTCAGCGGCGACACATCTTTTGACCGGACGAGTGCTCCTGCCGCTCGCTTTGAATGGCAGGATGTCGCTGGTCAACTTGGGTATGTTAAAAGTGAATTAAGTTCTGACACTCTGTTCACCTCGGCTGGGGGGCATGTGATTGGTCAGTGATTTTTCTGTGATCCTGTTAAAGCTCTCGGTCTAAAGTTGACCAGGCCTGCTTTTGTTTTGGACAGTTTGACATCTTACATTCTTACATAACACTATGAATTTTATCAATCAATCAATCAATCAATCAATCAATCAATCAATCACTCAAAAACGGTTATGGTTATTAATATGTAATTTTATAATGTCAACATCAATATTTAGTCATATTAAAATAATTTACATAATTTCTATATATATATATATATATATATATATATGATATTCAATTTATATTTTATTATTAACTAATACTAACATTTAAATAATACATTTATATAGAGAGAATTTTCTTAATATCAATTACTTTTGTCAAATGTGAAATATTTGTGTTTTTATTACAATATTTCATAATATATTAATGGTTGTTGTTGTTATTATTATTTGTATTATTATTCAAATAAACCCAATCTATCGTTAGCTGGAACATTCCGGCCATTTCGTCCATTATAATTCGCATGCACCGTGCATCATTGTGAGCGAACTGTCTCTAGGACCCGGAGGACGAGGCGTCACTGCAAAGGGACTTTCTGCTATCAGTGCACAGACAGACGGGTTGTTTACCAGCTCAGAGCTCAAAACAAGAGCACGAGAGCAATACTTATTTGATAAATTATACAAAATTGATTTTTTTATAATGAACTTCAGTGCTTTAAAAACTAGATGAATTGTTTCATTATTTTATTTATTTGTGTAATTATTTGTTAAAATGCATAATATATATAAAATAATAATTATAAAATTGTTTATGAACATACTAAGGTGAATATACTCTTTATAGCTAAATCTGTACCAATCTCTAGCATTTCTGTCATGCCGCCCACTTCTATTCAGAATCAACCATGAAACGAATAACATGCTGAAAATTAACCATGCAAAACATAATTATTTGTAATATGGCTATAAAATGTCTTCTAAACCTAATGCAGAACAAATCTGAACATTTATTTATGCTATTTGAGCTCGCACTTTAACCTCATAGAGCTGGCGATGCTCTGGCGACCCCGAGGGCTGTGACCCGAGCCTGTGATCTGTGGTCATATACCAGCCCTTCCTCTCTCTCCCTGCCGCCCCACAGACTGAAGTCATTACAATCAATTAGCTGCTCTTTACTCCGGCCTAATCAAGGATCTGGTACAGAGCAGCTTCCTGCCTGTAGGTTTCAGGCAGTGATTTGAGATTATACAGTGTCTGTCGTTTGCAGGGAGAAGCATGCTCTGGGGTGGAGGCATCCTGATGTTGCCAGTTTGTGGGTGCTTGGATCAAAACCACAGCTTTGTATTTGTTATCGCTGATCTTTTTTTTTTTTATCTGTAATGAAGTCCAGAGTGTCCTGAAGTTGTGAAGTTGAAGTAAAGGACGTTAGGTTGATACAAATATTAGATTCCAAGTAAAAAAAACGACGCTATTGACTTACTTGTTGCACATCATTATACACTTTTATCATATACACTGCGATTTTTTTGCAGCAGTGCAATAGAAGAACCATTTTAGGTTCCACAGAACAATTCTTTAAACATTTCTAAAGAAACTTTTTCCACACAAAAGAACCTTTTGTTTCATTAAAAAGTTCCATGGATGTTAAATGGAATGCCAAGAGCCTTTATGTTTCGAGGTGCTTGATTCATTGGTGTATGTTGCTCCAAAGAATCAGAGTTTGTAGTCTTCAAAAAAAATGTAATAATTTCTAAAGGGATTTTACTTTCAGCAGACATGAAATAAGTTGTAAACAATTTCATTTTGACTGAATTATTCTACTTAAGTACGATAAGTAAGAGTTCATGCACAGATATTTTCCAAAAAGTGAAAGAAATAAAATTAATGCACAGTTCATAGTTTTTCCTGTGTAATCTTTAATCAAAATGCATTAAATTAAAGGTGATTTGATTCTAAGGACAATTTAATAGTTTTTTTTTAAATTATGAATGTACATATTTTATATAAAAAAAAAATACATTTATATATAATTAATGCATAATTACAAATATATATATATATATATATATATATATATATATATGTATATGTGTGATATCGAAAAAGAATGTATGTATGAATGTATGTATGTATATATATACACAATATCTCACAGATGTGAGTACACCCCTCACATTTTTGTAAATATTTTATTATATCTTTTCATGTGACAACACTGAAGAAATGACACTTTGCTACAATGTAAAATAGTGAGTGTACAGCTTGTATAGCAGTGTAAATTTGCTGTCCCCTCAAAAGAACTCAACACACAGCCATTAATGTCTAAACCGCTGGCCACAAAAGTGAGTACACCCCTAAGTGAAAATGTCCAAATTGGGCCCAAAATATATATATATATATATATATATATATATATATGTGTGTTTTCTAAAAAGCGAAAGGCATAAAACGAATGCAACAACCAGTGTAAAGGAGCTCGAGCAGCTAAGCTCCTGCGTTCACTATGTTTCGAGCTTTAAACATCGGTTCTGGTGACTCTCAAAAGCAGCTTTATTATGAGGGGCCCTGCACCTCGGGCTGAAGGGTTAGTCAGCATGTGTTCTGCTCTCTTGTGTCTCATCCGTCCTTCTTGGCACCGCCTCTGTGTTTTCCATTAGAGAGAGATGATCTTCCCTTCTCTTCCTCTTCTTCATGGTCGTGCGTTTCTGGACGGCCGTGGGCAGCGGTGCATTCTTAACTCATGAAACCCAAAACTTCAAATCCCACAAGCCCTCTGTCCTCCCGTCAAGACATCCATTGTTTGTGAATGTCATCTGGCGGCTCATTCTTGGCTGTGTCTTCTGGTCTCTTTTCTCGGTGTGTGTTGTGTGGCTGTTTGTTCTCGCAGGGCGGACACACAGTGACTGTTTTATCAGCTCCAACTATTAATCCAGGCTATAGAAGTGTAAATGAAAGGGCTTTTTTGAGGATTGCTTTCTCTCATGTTGTTGGGCTTCTGAAAGCGTGTCTGGACTCGTTTCAGGGAGTTTCAGTCTGCTGTGTTTACATCCTTTATTTAGTAATGTGAATTTCAAACGATTATAAAAACAAGATGATAATAAAGGAGGAAGAATCCAAACAACAAAGATCTCTTACGAGTTAAGTTGGACGTCTTGTTGACATGGGTTTCCTAAACATATCACACTATGTTGTTTCTCATTAACAGGACGCACGTTTTATTCATTATGGTTGTGAAATCATTTATGTTTCATATTTAGTTTAGCCGCAGATATGAATCCAGCAGATGTTCGTGAAGCTTTGACCTTTGCCACGTGTTGAAAGGCACTGAAGGTCAACCGTGCACAAGTTCAGAAATCAATTTATGATGGTTCACAGGGTTCAGAGGCCAGATCTTCCCAGATTCCCGGTGCACATGCTGCACACTTTTCATGACTTCTGTCTTCAGACATTGTTTTAAAAAAAAAAAAAGCTGGTCCTGGATCAGTGGGTTGAGTTAAGCTTTACCTAGACGTTTTAGGACTGGAAAACCCATCACTAGAGAGGAAGTTGAGTGTCTGAGCGTGATCTACATGAACTCTGAGACTAGTTAAAGCATTCTTCACCCGTCCTGTGATAAATTCCCTACTAAACGCGACGATGTTCACTCAAATGAGATCAAGAGAGCACCTCGACTGCACTGTGTTTACGTAAATGAGCTGCTGAAGTTCCTCAGAGCACATGTAATGGCATATGGGAGCGTTTTTGTGACAGAAGGAGCTGGGAAGACAGGAAAGACATTAAGGAGAGCAGACTGAAGCCCTCCAGCATTTGACTGAATGCCACAAAGACCCTTCATCAGACGCTCCTCGCTGACCTGCCCATCCGGTTCCTCTTTGGGCTGAGAGATGGATGTTTTAGGTGCTTTATCGGAACAAATTCAGTGTTGTATGTAGTGGTGTTTGTTTTGTTTTGACAGCAGTGCTGGAGCTGACCTGTGTAAAACCGGGAAATATGACTGTCTTTGCTTTAGTTGCATGATCACAATCACTCATTTAGCCTACTATATCTATATCGCTCAAAAATCTCTCTCTCTCTCTCTCTCTCTCTCTCTCTCTCTCTCTCTATATATATATATATATGAAGAGTTCATTTGCAAAAACAGGTAACTCTGCATTTAACAATTTAAAAAAATCATGTTTTTTCATTGTGCATTCCACTTAATCTCAATCAAACTAAAAAATGACAAACAAATACAGCTAACTAACACAATAAAACATGAAAACGGAGTTATCTGTTTTTGCAAATAAACTCTTCATATATATATTTTATTTATATAATGAAAAAATAATTTTAAAAATGTATATAAATAAATGTGTATATATAAAACAAATGATTTGTATAAATAATAATTATTCCAGACATTTTCCCAGTATAAATACATAGGTCAAGAGTTTGGAATAATTAAAAAAAAATTGTTGCTTGCCAAGGCATAACGTACAGTAATATTGTGAAATTAAATGTGCAGTTTAAAATAACTATTTTCTATTTGAATATGATGTAAAAAGTAATTTATTCCTGTGATGCAAAGCTGAATTGTTTTAGCATCATTACTCCATCAGAGATCATATACAGTATGTCTAAGACGTGTCTTTTTTTGTTCTCAGTATCCTGTTGATTTTGAATTGATGTTGATTTAGCATCAAAATTGTTCATTTCATACCATCTTTTAGGATCTCCTTTAGTCGCTCTCATGTCTGAAGTTGCGTCTGAGCGTCAGGATCTTTGTAGCTGCTGTTGCGTTGCAGACGTGCTCTGATGACCGTAATTACACCGAGGAAGAAAGCTGATACCTGCTCATTAATGCCAAATGATCACCTGCAGCTATGGGCCGGCAGCCGGAAAGAAACTCAATCTGTTTGTTTTTGATGTCAAAACTAATAGTTTGAATACAAGTTAGTCTGATTCATGACTAATTTGTTTTATATTTCATGTTAAATATTGTAAATATGTTGACACCATCACTCTCCCATGGTAAACATAGTTTCCTCAAGTCAAACAAAGGCCTTTGCGAAGTCAAGCGTTCCATCACTGATTTGTTTTGTGTTTTTGGTGAGACATGAAAGTTGCATATAAAAGAGATTGATAACAACAGGACCCGATAGCAAACACAAAGTTGATTGTCCTAGAAAATGACTATTTTTGGAATATGAAATTGGAGACACATGTTGAGGAAATGAGCAGTGTGTGTTCGGGCTCCGCTCAGATCGGCTGCAGTCAGATTTGTTAAATCAAATGCAAAAAGGTGCTCGTTTCCTCTGTTTGGACATTGGGGGAAGAGATTTCGCTGATTCAAGTGGTTTTGTCAAGGAGGAGATGTGAATATTGAAAAATTTATTTTCTAAACCAAATGACAGTTTAATAAATCCATCAATCAATCAATCTATATACATATATATATATTATGCTATTATGTGATGAAAGTCGAGTTGAAGTCGACTAGTCGCTGATGACGTCATTAATGAACAAAAAATCTGGAGCTGAGACTCAAACAGCTTGTGCACAGCTATTGCATATGACACAACGCTGCCCTCATGGCTGTTGCTCCTATAACAGTTGCTCCTTTTTATCAGTTCTTTTGTCTTTGGGTCGTTATATTTCTCACAGATTTCTGCTCGTTCTAAATCAGATACAGATAAAGTAACACAGTAAAGATTACATTAATATGAATGCATTAGTGAGAGCGACTGCGTGTGAAAAATTCTACCTGGCAGCGTCTCTCTACTAGTAGTGAATTTAGTTAAGAAATATATGCTTGAACTTTTCAGTTTCTAAGCTATTTTATTCAGAAATCACAGAACAGTGTTGACAATACATTTCCGCGCTGAATGATTCTGTGCACGCGCTATCTGCGCGAGATGTATGCGCTACTGTCTGAAGCCTATGTGTGCGCTACAGTGCAGCGGTGCATTAGATTAGAACGGCGATTAATTTACCTGTACAATAAGCTGTTTAAAACGTGCATTCTCCCATTCAATTTCGAGCATCCAGTAATATAATCACACATGTCTTGTGGAGCGCTCTCGGAGTATGCATTTATTTGTCATTTTAACTGTTTGGAAACAGAGCGTAAATGTGGAAGTCCTTCAAAGATTTCTTATCCTGTTGTGCGCTCTATAGGACCAGCGACTAGTCGACGTCAGGCTTAAAACGTCATAGCAGAGCACTGAAGTCGACTAGTTGATTAGTCGGTGAATATATATATATATATATAGAGAGAGAGAGACTTTTTTATAATATTTAAATTTGTATATACAAATGCAAATAATTTTTTTAATTTGTTAGATAATAGAAACTTTATTGCAAAGTAAAGAATATATATATATATATATATATATTAAATGCATTAGAAATTGTAATTAATTGTAATTTTGTATTTAAATAATGTAATTATTGTAAATAATTGCAATTAAAATCATATATATATATATATGATTTGAATAAGATTTTTTAATTATATATTTATAAATGAAATATATAAAAATTCATTTTTGAAAATGATTTATAACATTACAAATTTTGTGTGTGTATACATGTAAGTATATGTATAGATGTATGTATGTACATACATATATGTATAGTATATGTATATATGTATATATATATTAGGGCTGTGCAATATATCGAAATTATCAAAATATCGCAAATGTACATATCGCAGTATGCATATCGCTACAGCTTGCAATATTTGGGGCCATGAACAAAAGACAGAGAAAATCACTCACTGCTCTTACCTAAATAACTTTTATAGCTTAAATAAGAATCAGTGCATATTGAATTCAAAGAGTAAATACTACGCAGTGTCTTATTTTTCCTTTTTATTATTCAGTTCCTAAACTCATGTTAAAATGATTGCACTAATGTTAAAAGTGTGCGCAAGCACAAGGAATTTGTTGTGGTTTTACAGGAACTCTTGGTACATGCATACATACATACAAATAACCATATATATATATGACACAAGATAGTTATAGAAGTTCACTGAACTGACTCAGCAACAGCTGAGTAAAACGGTTTCATCTGAGCATGTGGCACTTTAAGCGTTATCGTATCGCATATCGAATATCGCATTATTTAATGAGTTATCGCATATCGCATTTTTCTTCAATATCGCACAGCCCTAATACGGATGATAGAAAGTCCTGTCTTGCAAAAGTGTGTGAAGGAATTAAAATCTGTTTATTGGTTAACATGTTTAGATTTCTATTATTGTGTACATTTGTGCATTTCTATTGCAATGTGAAGCTCAAATAAAACTCATATATGACTTTCTATCATCCGTCAGATATTTATTGGATTGTTCTGTATGGAGGGAAACCTGAATGTGAGTTTTCTAAAGCAGTGACTAATTTGGTTTTTGACTATTGGTTAATGTCACATAAATCCTTTACAGTATAGGACCAGGAACATGTATTAAAGTGAATAGGGTGAATTTTGTAAAATAAAGGCAATTTCCCCCGTCACAACAGTGAAAGGTGCTGATCTTGCTTTGTTTCTTTTATATTCCAAGCAATTTGTTGGGCAAACAGTGAGAAGTGGTCTGGGGGTTTTGTTTGTTTTCATAGCGCAGAGGAACAAGCCCCCCGAGAGCATATCAGCCAGATCTGAAGCTCAATATCATAAGTGCATGTAAGATTGTATTGTAATTTGAAAAAGTCTTATAGTAATATTTCATACTTTAATTTTTTATATTAAGAATGATTTTAGAATACAATTTTTTATAATAATAACTATTATTATTATTATTACTCATATTGATATCTAACAAACAAAGTAAATTAGTTCATATATATTTTTATATATTAGTTAATTTATATTTTATATATAATATTATAATTTATATATTATTTCACATATGCAAATGAATCATAATTGAATTTGTTAGAACCAGGTTTGTTTTAGTATCATTGAGATACTATTATAGTATTTTACATGTTTATATTTAGATTTTTATATGTTTTCATATAGGCTAATATAGTTGATATTTTAGGAATTTTGTTGTGTGTTTTTGTCATTTATTGATTTTAGTTACTATACCCTCGTTAGAACTTTAGATAAAAATGCGAAATGTAGAACTATATTGCAAAATTTAAAATATTAAAAATTTCTTCTATATTTAAATCAAATACTAACTATTTTAAACTGTATTTAAGAGGTAAAAGCAAACCTGTAACTCTTGAAAAAAATTGCATTTTAAGTTACAATCACAAATTTTCCAGAGAAATTGCAATTCTTTTTTTCTCTACAACAAATCGTACAGCTAGTTTTAGTATCGGGTTTCACTGAAGCTGTGCTTTCTGCCATTCACTTGTGATATTTATTCATGCAGTTTATTTGCATCATCTGGGATCCATATGAGGCGGTTTGTTTCTTGTAAAGAATTACCAGTCTGTTCTGAGAAACCATAAAGAAAGCAGCGAGATGCAGGACGCCTCAACTTCACGTGTAATCCTAACAAACGCCGCTGGGTAGTTTAGTGAGTTCTCAGGCTAGAGAGATTATCCACCCCCTTCCTGATCCCAGACCAAAGAATAGCAGCAGTGTCCCTCTGATTGATCATCGCTGGTCAGAAATCCCATCATGCTCTCTCTCCCCTTCAGCAAATTGAAACCGATAGCATGCATGTTCCTGTTCAATGCGGGGGCAAAATCCCGGAGGGATGCATTTCCTCCGAGTCGGGTGGGAGAAGATTGAAGCAGCGAAGGATCAAACAAATAGCTGCCCTTTGAAAAAAGTGTGGTCTGCTGGCTTGTTTGCCGTTGTCTCCATATGGTTTACAGCTAATTGGGTTCTTAAGAAGGACCATCTACACTTGTAACTTAGCTGGCAGTGTTCTCATTAAATTAGCTTCATGTGTGTGCTGAAATACCAAAGCACAAGTCAAACCAGGTACTTCAAACTGTTTGCTTTATGTAACGTGATTATGTGTCTGGATTGGACTGTGAGAAGTTAACATTTCAGAATGTGACTGTTTGCCAGATTAACCCTGTGAAGCCTGACTCATTAGACAACTAGACAGAATATAAAAGGAAATCTAAAAAAAGTTTGCATATGTGTTTTCATATTTGATACATCAGGTTTTTATGGCTCATATAGTGAGAATACAGACAATTTTATTCAGAAGCCCAAACTGAGCAAAAATATGCAATTTGGTGAAGTTGCTGATATTTATATGGACAAAACTGATGAAATTCTGATAGCTTGTAATGTAAATCAATGGCCGATCTCCTTCGGCCATCCCACACACAGGTGACTCTCACTGACTGCTCGCACCAACCGGAGGGGCTGGGGGGGAGGGGTCGTGTGACTCCTTATGCTCTTCGCTGCACACAACTGAGGGAGTCCTGCACTTTCCGTCTTTGACGACACATAAAAAAAACTGTGCATACCGCAGGAACGGTATAACGGGAAATTTTAGTGGTTTTGAAACCGTGACTTTTTCCAAACCGCGGTATACCCTGAAACCGGTTATCGTCCCATGCCCAATCGAACCATATATTGCGAGATATAATTAAAGGCTCCTCAGAAGATGTGAGATGTTCTGGAAGCTTGAGAAGATCATTCCTCTGCTGAGGAACAGTGAAGGTAAAGTTTCTGGAAACAAATGCTCCTCAAAAGATCCTGAGGATCAGACTTGAGACGCACTGATTTTTCAAAAAAATTTATTGATGGAGATTCAAGTAAAGCCGAGCTGCTTTAGTCCAGAAAGTGTTATCCTGGAAATATGACTACAGTTATTCTGACGTTTACTTGGTCAAAAGCAGGAAAGAGCTGAAGGTTGACGCTTGTACAAGTACACTAAAAGAGCTTTTACTGGGTAAAAAGAGTCTAAACTATTAATCAGACAACAGAAGGCATGGAGTAGATTGTGTATGACGGGTTTGATCATTAGTACTTTGCATATCAAGTATAATGCAGAAGGCTTTATGGGGTTAAGTTGCTCTGTGGTCGTCATAAGAAGTCAGTCTTTTGTGAAAACATAAAAGGAAATAAATGCGTAAAAACCTGAGCCCATGCAGCTCCCATGCTGTGAAGTTTGTTCCTCGTTTTGGATGATATATAATTGCTGTTATTATTGATGTGGAAGGAGGAACACCCGGATGGATCGGTCTTTGGTGTTCGCCACTCTGTTCAGACACGCTCGGATCTCTGATCCACACAATACTGAACTAAATCTCATCTCTATAATGGCTTCTATTGCTCATGCCAGGTGTGTGTGTTTAATGAGAGATAAATGGCAAGTTTGGAACTGATCTTCATTTTTCTTGTTCATCAAACCCTTACTGTGACAGTAGCATGACACACTTAATGTATTAATGCAGTACTGCTCAAAAGTTTGGGGTCTGTTAAGTTTTTTTTTTTTAAAGAAATGATTACTTTTATTTGGAAAGGACACATTAAATTGAACAAAAGTGACAGTAAAGATGTTTTTAATTGCAAAAGATTTCAATTCCAAAAGATTTCTGATTCAAATAAATGCTGTTCTTTAGAACTTTCTTTTCAGCAAAAAATTCTGAAAAACAAAATGTATCTCAGTTTCTCAAAAAATATGAAGCAGCTCAACTGTTTTCAACATTGATGATAATCAGAAATGTTTCTCGAGCAGCAAATCAGCGTATTAGTATGATTTCTGAAGGATCATGTGACACTGAAGACTGGAGTAATGATTTCATCACAGGAATAAATTACAGTTTAACATATATTAAAGGCAGAGTAAGTGATTTTTCAAAAACATTTTAGAAAACTGATTCGGGGCCGAATCGCAAAACAAACTTGTAGCCAATCAGCAATAAGGGGCGTGTCTACTCGTGATGTGGAGGAGAGAATTTTACTGTTTTGTATTTGTGATCAAATAAATGTGGCCTTGATGAGCAGAAGAGACTTTTGAAAAACATTTAAACATCTTAGCAACCCCAAACCAGTGTTATTATATTTAACTTGAAATAAAACTAAAACCATTAAAATTTTTTTTTACTTTAAATAAAATATATGTTAACGGTTTACATTGTAATTTTGTTTAAATTGATGTACTAAAACCACCAAAACTTATACTGAAAAAAATAAAATAAATCTAGACATATATAAAATAAATAAAAACTACTAAAAAACTGATAAAATGCAATGAATGCAATGCAATGTAAGTCACTTTGGACAAATGCATCTGCCAAATGCATAGCAGGGAAAAGTAATAAAACACCTCTTGCATGATTGTATGCATGTCTTTGGTCGCATGCAATGGTTTGTTCAGATCACTAACACTAACTCTGAGCATTAGTTATAGCGATGCATGACTTGGCAAACACTATTTTGGTGCAGCTGATAGTTAGTTGCAATGGTATATTTTGTGAGCACTTTCAGAGAGATGAAGTGATTAGCTGCAGGTGTGAAGCAGTCGCGGCAGCAGCTGTCTGTGTGTCCGCTGTGACCCTCAGGACCCCGCTGGGCTCTCGGTGTTAAAACAACCCCAGGACAGCAGGGCAGGAGCCATTAGTGCTGCTCTGGAGCTCAGACTTTCTCACTTTATTCTGCTGCTAAATGAGGAATTAGCCTGACTCCTCCTCCTTCTGCTGGCAGTAAATGGCTTTTGCTACCTAAAATCTCTCGTTTTACAAGAGAGGCCGAGGGCTGTGAGCCAAATTAGTTTGTGCTTTCATTCCCCTCACTTCATTAACTGCAGCGTTAAACTTCCAGGAGAGTTTTCCCAGTAAAAGTCCAGGTTGTTTTTCCACAAATACTCCTGTACTTCCTGAGCAGGAACTGAAGGTTTAATTCTTAGTGTAATACTTTAATGCGGTTTGTTTAAATCACTAACACTAAATATAAACCTTAAGTTAGAAAACTAGAAAAAGGAGCTTCTTTAATTTTTATGCTATATTTGTTTGTGGTGTCATCCATGTAGTCTGTCTGTTTCAGAGTTATTGTATTATTGTTTTTATTTCTGTATTTTTAGTTTTTATATTTATATTTTTTTAGTAAGTTAAATACTTTGCTTTTGACATTTTCATTAGATTGTTTATATATATTATAATTTAGGTTTAATTTATTTTTGTTTTTATTTCAGTTTGAATTTTTATTTACGTTTAGTAATTTTAGTACTTAAAATTATTTCACATAATTGCCAAGGAGACATTTCAGATTTCATTTTTATTTAATTTCAGCACGTAATTTTTGTACTTTAACTTAAACATATTTCAACACATTTTAATTTTTCTTTTGATTTGTTTAATTTTGTCAAATTATTTGTGCTTTTGTAAAAAATTTTTTTTAAATATTATAATTTTGAATTCATTTATTTTTATTTTATTTTTATTTTTTACTTCTTATTTATATATGTTTCTAATAGTCTATAATGACCTGTATTTATTTATATTTGTACTAATTCATGCTGTCCTCTGGTCTTTTTATTTTAGTATTATTTATATACTATTATATATATTTTTATTTTAGTTTATGGTCTTTGGCATTTTTATTATCTAAAATTCATTTGTGTTACATTTTTTCAGCTTTATTTCAAGTAACACAAATGTTTGTAATAGTTTGTCTGTATCTGTACATCTGGTGCAGGTACGGGGTCAGCGAGACACCCGAGAGGTCAAGAGGTCACGCCCTCATCAGGACACATCCTGTGGAAATGGGGCAGAGGATGTCATTAAGACAGATTACTCTTGCGCATATGCTGGACTCGTTTACTCACACCGTTTTAGTAGCAGCTCACTGATGGGCTTGCATTAACTATAAGTGCTTTGGCTAAATTAGGTTGTTTGCGGGATAATTTTAGTTCAGGAAGCCCACAGATCTGTTCACTTACCATTTCAAACCACATTTAACCAGCAGTTTCCCACAAGCAATTTATGCAAAGCAGCGAGCCTTCAGTTTCCCATGCTGCATAGCTGCATAGTTTATTCTAATGTAAGCAAAATATCATTGACATTTACTGGATTGGCAGCAGAGAAGTCGTCTGGCATGTTTATCTTTGGTTATGTGGTTGTTGAGGTTTCCAGTGGAGCATTTTGCAGGAAAACTCCGGATGATTTATGTGTTTGAAGAAAAAAAAAAAGATTGTATGTGGAGTAGAGATGCTCCAACCCGGGATAAAAACAGATCAGCATTGAAAATTTCTTTCCCAGAGTGAAACAAACAGGTGCAATTTGTGTCGATCCAGTTGCTGATCCAACTTTTGAGATTTATTTGTATTGTTTTGACTTGCTTTCATTTTACAGGGTAAAAAGAACTAGGAAATCATTGGCTAGCATTATTATTTTTTTTTCCAAAAAAGGTACTGTATTTAGGTATGAACATGGTAAATGTTCCAAAAAATTACTTTGGAGAACTTTTTTGTATTGAATCCTATAAACACTATATAATATACATTTTGTGCCTCATCTACACTGTAATAATGATTTTTGAAGTGGCAGCTGAAGTTGAAGGGCTAAAATTACTAGCTGGAAATAAATAAAAACTAAAACTGAAATGCAATTTAAATTCAATCTAAATAGTAGGCCTAATAAAAAAAAGGAAAATGAGAAAACAAACCAAACAAAATTACTAAAAGTAAAAAACAACAACAACTGGAAATCTAAAAATAAAATTTATGCATATTTTATATATATAAATAATATTAAATAATTATTTTATTTTTATTAATAGTTATTTCTTTAAATAATTTCAAAAATAAGATAAAATTAATTCAGCATTTGTAAGAGTTCAAAATATGAATAAAAATAGTATATAAATAATATTAAAAACATTTACACTGAGACAAAAAAAATCAAGTTATTTTATATATTTAAAAATATAATTTCTATAATTTCTATTAATTATATACAAAATAAATAATAAATTAATTCAGCTTTTTTCTAGTTTTCTGTGATTTATATTTAGCCTAGTTATGGAGGTCCTTGGTGAAGATCTTAGTTTTAAAAATAAGTATTTGAAATAAAAATAAGATGATCCTACATAATCATGTGATCATTCACATGCTTTGTTTGATAGTAAAGTACAATAGACCCTTTAAATGTTTTTGTATCCCAGTATGTCATTATTGAGGTTGTTAGCTCTCATCTCCTGGGTGGGAGTGAATTGTGTGCCGTCCCGTCATGTTAAACGACTTCCTTTATCCCAGATAACACGAGGAAGACGATAAGATCGCTGATGCACACAAGAACAAGGCCTCTTTAGTGTCACTCCGCGTCTGCGACGATCCTTCACCCCGTGACTTTTCTCTTGAAATATGTTTGCTTTATTTGATAATCCCTATTTCATATATCTTCCTTTTTGTTTTTCCGCATCCGCCCTGATCTGGCCCGCTGATTACAGAGCTGGCGAGTCTCGTGCAGCGTCTGTCTGCTTCTGTCACGCAACACTATTTGTTTTGACTGCTTTTGAAACACCTTGAAGCGCTGCTCTGGAGTCAGCCGTAACCCTTCATTATCTCACCTGAGATACACACGGCTGACTCTGGCTCAGTTAGTGCCGTGTTGTGTGTAACTGAAGGGTTATATTAGTGTTGTTGAGTGCCAGGAGTCTCATAATTGTGGGATTGTGTGCTTCGGCTGTCACCACATGAAGTGCTGCTGGTTTTCAAGGCTTGAGCTCACATTCCTGTTACACAAGTTGCTGTTTGTCCCCTAACGCTGCCATTACAGTCAGCTTCAGATGTTATATTCATGTGGAAGTGATGGTTATGCAATAAAGCATTTTCTGATGTTTCCTGTTCTGTTTCTCTGCAGGGAGTGCAGTTGTCCAGCGCCGACGAGAGCGGCCGCAAACTCGGAGTCGCGTTTCGATACGACAGTAAGACACTTTATAATCAGACCTGTCTATAATTATACAGATCCGTGGGTGGATCTGATGAAAACATGCCTCATTGCAACAAATCCAAAATCAACTGATTTCTGAACTCTTATTTTGCATAAAGAAAATAAGTTTATTTTGACACCATAAATTCTTTGTGACATTAATTTAAAATTATCATTACTGCAATGCATCTGGATGTTTTCCTTCTCAAATCACAAAATAAACTTCTATTATACAAATTCAATTTTTTAAATTTCTGTTCTTGATAATTTTCATTGGATAATCTATACTATATTATTAAAACATTATTAATTAATTATGATCATTTTTATATTTATATAAAATAATTAATTTGTTAGCAACGAATTAATTAGATTTATGTTTAATTTTATGTGTGTGTCTGTGTGTGTGTGTATATAATTTCAGTAATTTTAATATTACATTTTTAATATATCATAATTATTTGTAATGAGAATTGTTTAGAAAAAGTAGTGTTTTTTTTTTAATGATTTTTATTTAAATCCGCATGAATTACAAAAAATGTAATCGACTAAAAGGCAGTACACACACTACGTTGATGCATCAATACTTTACAATTTTAAAATATTTAGCATTAGGTAATAAGGTCATATATTTCTTTAAATAAAAATGAATTTAAATCACAAAAATAAAAATAGACAACAAAATAATACATTAAAAAGAGGCAGTACACATACTACATTAATGCATCAATACTTAATAACTTAATATATCATTATTTATTTAGCATTTATATTATAAAAAAAATTAAATAAGCAAAGTTGAAAAATTGATGCTTAATTTTCTCAAAAAATTCACTGTCACAGTAGAAATAAGCACTAAATCTGAGCTTAATTTTCTTTAAATTTAGTGTTTGCCATATTTTTGGATGTTTCAATATTTCTTCTCAAAACATCAAAACATTTGGGGCGGGTCTTTCTGTTTACCAACCAATAGGAGACTAGAAGGGTGTTTAGCAACCTGTTTGAAAACAGTCATTATTGTTCCATTTGGTGATGATAGTGGCATAGAAATGACTCACTCGGCCTTAAAGCAATGTATTCTTTTATCCATATGTTATATAATGTGATTTTTGGTGTGAAATATGACCCGGGAATGTTCTTTGTGTGATTCACCCTAATTGATTCTCTCTGCTTGGCTTAATGTAGCATTTATTCTCTTGTTAATGCCAAATGTTGTTTCAGTCAAGCTTCCTGAGCTCTTGTCCGCCCCTTAAGTGCTGAAAAGTCAAGTTTCTCATCCTGTAGCTAATCCCGGTTTCTCCTCGGCATTCAATCCCCCATTGTGTGTGACTATGAACGGGAACGGGCCTGATTCTGGTTAGCATCACAATAGGGATTGCGTAAAAAAGAGCGACGGGGTGTGAGGGACACAAACGGCTGCTCCTCTTCCTATACCTGCTTATCTGCAGCCGCTGAGGAGAAAGAAACGAGTGAAAGAAAGAAAGAAGGAAGGAAGGAAGGAAGGAAGGGGGAGGGAAAGAGAGTCTCCTCGCATGGCTGCATATTTTCTCTCGCCGCTTGCCAAAGAATCTCACCGATGTTCTCACTGGGAAACACTGTCTGTCTTTCTGTTTCACTCACTCTCTCTCTCTCTTTGTGTTCCTGCTCTTTCTGTCCCAATTAGACTGCTCTCTGAACTGGAATCCGCTGGGGAAACACGCCATCCATGAAGTGAACAACATCACCTACAGTCATTTGTCTTGTGACAGCCAGGCGGCCGTGGTGGTCCACTGGATGGCCAGCCCTCTCGGTAGGTTTCTTCTCAGCTGTGTTGGAGAAACTACTTTTAAACACCTGACACGTCAACTTCTGTCCCACTGGAGTCCCGATGGGGCAGGACTATCTGTTAGTAGATAAGGGACATGCTTTTTTCAGTCGACCCTTTTGCAAAAGGAGTTAACACTAGTATAGATTAGATAATATTTCTAAAAGAAGACATGTCATAATCACAAAGAGGTACACATTTAGTGAAATCAGACTTTATTATCAAACATTCACATAAAATGCAATTAAGAATTATATATTAGTTGCATTTAGTTTAATTTAATTTAATGTAAAAGCATGTTTATTTATTAGTTGCATTTAGTGTGAATTTGTCTTAAAATAAACACTGCATATATATATATATATATATATATATATATATATTAGTGTTTGTTTATTTATTTATATATATTTGCCTGTTTAGTAGTAGTATTTGCAGATATATTTTTTGTTCATTTTTGCACTTATTATTTGCATTTAGTGTAATTTGTTACATTATATATATTTATATATTAATATTAGTTTTTTTGCATTTTTATATTTTATTTACCCTTTTCACTTTTTTGCTTATTTGTTGCATTTAGTGTAATTTGTTGTTTATATATATATAAAAATACAAACACATGCATGTATATATTTAATAAAAATATTTTGTTTATATATTAAATATATTTATATATAATATAAAATATAAGAATATAAATATATAAATGTATATACATGTAAATATTAAATATATATATACTGTGTGTGTGTGTGTATTTGTTTATACATAAGTATACACAGTAGACATACATATATTATGTAAACAAAAACTTTTATTTTGGATGTGATTAACCGCGATTAATCGTTTGACAGCACTAGTTGTAATAATAATAATAATAAAAAGTACTTAATGTACTTAATCGCGATTAATCAATTGACAGCACTAGTATTTATATATATATAAAACAACCAATTACACTAAATGCAACAAATAAATAAGCAAAAAAGGTAAATAAAATATAAAAATGCAAAAAAACAAATATATTAATAATAAAGATTAACAATATATATAATGTTTGCATATACATATTTCTTTTTTTCATTTTTGCACTTAGTTGCATTTAGTGTAATGATTGCAGATATTTACAAAATTTAATCATTTTTAATATATATATATATATATTAACAGATGTGTGGGATGTGCACAGAACTTCCTGTAAACCTGCTTGAGTTCATCCGAAATTGCAGACTCAGACTTGTGCTGTAAAGTTGGACTATTCAGCTGTATCTAAAAAAAATTTTAAACTAAGATGCAAGAAGTATGTTTATAACCATGAGCTCATTAACACATGACCAACCACATTCGCTTTGTCCAATAATTACACCACTCAACTGAGAATCGTAAAGGTACAGTAGCAAAAACAGCCTGTTTATTCAGATCCGAAACTTTGACTAACTTTGACTAACATTTAAAGTAAAAATTAACTCCAAAAATCAAATAAAAAATTAAATAGAAAAATAAATCAATTTAATAAAAATAAATAAATTTAATAAAATTTAACACAAATAAAAATAAATAAATATCACTTTTTATGTTTTGGTCTATTCTAAAATTGTGAATCGCACCCATTAACTGAAAATCTTAAAGGTACAGTAGCAAAAACAGCCTGTTTATTCAGATCAGAAAGGGTGGAAATGGCCATAAAAGGCTACATTTAAATTTGATTAACCTTAAAAATGCACACGAAAAAAGTTAAATGCAAAAATATGTCCCTTTTAATGCTTAGGATGTGATCTATTTTATAAATGCTCTTGTTACAATGCAAATATGAATTGCTTAATTTGTGCATTTATATAATCTAATCCCCTTTAATTCATCTAACCTGTTTGATCTGCTAGGTATTGAGCATGTGAAAGGATTCAGAGTGTATCTGGAGGACAAGAATCCCGAGGGAAAGCAGTGCCAGCACATGATCCTAAAGGATCCGCGACAGCTTAACTTCTCTTACAAAACCGTTGTAAGTATAATATGGTTTATAATAATAGACTTGTAATTTATTGGAAAAATAATTTTTAAGTTCATATTCATCTGTTTGGCACCATTTTGCATTTTCCCCAACAGAGGATGAGCTCCCAGCCCTTCGCTGGTCTCGCCTTTGAGACGGACTACATGGTCAGAATCGTACCGTTTCCCACGTTCCTGAACGACAGCTTCTTTCCGCCATCTTTTCTGCGCACTAATAGTGAGTGTTAAGCCTGAAAAGATACTGTAAAAACATGTTTATGGCCTTATTCTGTCCTACTTTTAGAAACAAAAAATATTATTATTATTAGTATTAAATATTTATAAATATTAATGTGATTTAAAAACTATTTATAATTTCAGTTACATAATTTAAAAAAAATACTCTGGTACACAAAATAACAAATTACTTATTTTTTACTATTAGTTATAGTTTCATATTAAAATTACATTAATAATTACTTCTTTATGCCATCTTTCCTGCACAGAAGTAAACATTATCTACAAAAATGTGTTTCTGGCCTTATTCTTTTAGGCTTTTGGAAAAAAGTATTTTATTTTGTTTTGGTTTTATGTATGTATGCATTTACTTATTTATTTATATTAATGTGTTTCTTCACAAAATATTTATAATTATAATTAAAATCATTAAAAATATCCTGGTATACAAAATGACAAACTTATATAAAATTTTAATAATGTGATTTATAAATATAATTATACTTACTTTGTTTGGTTTGTAGTTTATTTAGAATATTTATAATTTATTTTTATTAATATTATGATTTATAATATTTACAAATAATTTGGTACATAAATGTATAGTTAGGTGTTTATAATTTATTTATAGATGTAATTAAAATACTTACAAAATAATTATAATTTATTTTATTTTATAATTCAGTTTTAATATTTATAATTTATAATGTATTATTATTATTTATCATTTTTATTTAGTTTTTATTAATATTTATAATTACAATTAAAATAAAGCAAACAAAACTTAATTTTTAATTTAATTTTAATTTTAATTTTATTTTTTACAATCAGTTAGAGTGTCATATTCTAACTTAATGGATGTTCAAAGTTTCTTGACTTCTATGGAAAAAGTTTGCAACAAAAAAAAAGTAATTTCTCCTCCTCGTTCCTTGCGTTCTCACAGGTTGTGAAGTGCTTCTTGGCCCAGATAACCTCGTCTGCAAACCATGTGAGAGCGAAAAAAAAAGTCAAATCCAATTCATCTGTTTTTGTTAGCCAAGCTGTGAAACAGCCTAAACAGGGATCTCAAATGAAGCTGAAACCAGCCTTGCTCTTCTTTCTCTTTCTTCCCTGACAGTCTGGAAGCCCAAGACGCTGAATGTTTCTCAGCTCGGATCTAATTTGCATGTTGTGTTTGACCACGCCCCTTCCACATTCGGCTTCACCATCTACTACCTGTACTACAAGCTCAGACAGGAGGGGCCCTTCAGACTCAAACGCTGCAAACCTGTGAGCATTTTTCCTAGATATTGCATTGGAAAAATCCTGCCGCAAATTCATAAACATTTGCATTCATAATTCACCCCAAATGCTCACTAAATTCACCCCAAATGTCATTTTGAGAAGAAGTGTTTCCTAATGTTTTGCATGTTTGCGTCATCGGGTAACTAATTGTTTGCATATTCTGTTAGCTCTGAAGCGTTGCACAGATGGTGAGATGTGGCTGGAAGTGAGATGTTCAGGGTTAATGCTTCCAGCAGCGTGTAATGCTCTTCCCAGACAGCTGGAATAATATATAGTCTTGTCTGTTGAATCGCCGCTCTGGGAAATGGACGTGTTCTGCTGCTTTCCACGCTTTGGTTGTTCTGGAGACGGAAATGTAAAGAGCAGAGAGCTTTTACTGCAGCACTTTGTCACTTAGAAACTGTGCTGGGAGTTAGAAGACGGCCATCTGTCTTTCTTTTGGCTAAAGACACATGTATTTTTGGTTCAAGACTCGCTCTCTTGAAGGGATAGTTTAGCCAGAAATGGATGTTCTGTCATCATTTACTCACTCTTGTGTCATTCAAATGCATTTGGCTTTCTTTCTCACAAAAGGAGAAGTATGTTCATGCTGCTCCTTTTCATTCAGAGAACAGATGCTTAGGCTAAAAATAAATAAATGATAACATAAAGAAATGGAAAACATATGACAGGAATTTAAATTAGTGATGATATCATTATTACTAATAGATTACATTATTATTATTTGATCATGATAATTATTTGATAATAGTTGTAATAATAATAATAATTATTATTATTATTATTATTAAGAAAATGACAGTACTACTAGCAATAGTAGATGAAAAGCACATTACAAATAAAATGTATAATAATTATAAAAATATAATATTAAAAATGATAATTTATTCTATATAATAATTATTTATTATTCATTTTAATATTTATTTATTTTTTCATAATTATTATGAGTATTAGTAATAGTAGTACTTAGTAATTATATAATAATAATAATAATAATAATGGCAATAATATTATTATTAATAAAACAAACTATTATATATCTATTAATGATTATTACAAATTATTACAATTTATAAAAATTTTAAAATTATATTTTTTGTAATAATTATCTATTATTATTATTATTATTATTATTATTATTAATAATAATAATATAAATAATAATTGTTATTATTATTAAGATATTATATAATATATAATTATGTATTTGTAATATATTAATATATTATATAATACATTTATATTATTATTATTTACAGTATATATTAATAATAATACCAGTAATAGTACTTGAAAAAATCGCATTACAAATAAAATGCAGCATAATAATAATAATATTTAAATTCTTATTATTAATATTGGTAATATTATTATTAGTAGTAGTTTTTATTTATTTTTCTATAAATACAAATAATTATAATCATTATTATTTTGTTTGTGATACACTTTTCTCAAACCCTGCGTGCAACAAGCAATTAAACATTAAATATTAACACAGTGAAATATACAACAGACCCAGGTTAATTAACTACAGAAAGATAAATGACACTCCATGTGTAAATGCACACTTTTATGGTGTTTTTTTTTGTCTTTTTTTGAGCTATCCCTGTACGTCTTTGGCTGAAACAGTCTTGGAGTCACAATGTTGGGATTGATTTCATTTAGAGGTTTTATTATTTCAACACCAGCATGAGGTGTTTCATATTTGTGTCATTTTGGAACACGACCTGGTTCTTTTGAAGCATATTATTCACATCTTCTTCCTATTAAAGGGTGTAAAAGCATTGTCCTGACTCTTTTCAGAAGAGCGCAGCGGTCATATCTTAGCCGGGCCGGACAGCATTGTTTGTAGCGATAATAGAAAGAGGTGAAATTTGAGGTGAGCAACGCCACCAACGGGGGATTCCAGAGCTCAGACGCTCTATGGGTCTCTATGAGATCATTGTTAGCATTTCAGTTTCCCACCACTGGTTTCTGAGTGCATTTGTATAGCATCTGTAAACATAAAGTTAATTAAAAGTGACAGGGTTGAACAGTTTATTTAGCTTTTTCCAGCCTTGTTCTCAAAGTAATGACACGTAAAGGTATTTATTGGAAAGAAAATTCAGTGCTAAAATGTCTGTGAATATCAAGTTTTCAAAGATAGTTTGCTGACAATGGTTCTTCAATGGTTTGGTTCTTCATGTAGTTCACCAATGGATGCTCTGCAGTGAATGGGTGCCGTCAGAATGAGAGTCCAAACAGCTGATTAAAAACATCACAATAATCCACAAGTATTCCACACCACTCCAGTCCACCAGATAACATCTGGAGAAGACAAAACCTGCATGTTTGTGAGAAACAAATCCATCATTAAGATGTATTTAACTTCAAAGAAGTTAACTATGAGTCCATAATCCATATTAATGCTTCCTCCAGTGAAAAAGCAGTCTGGTCTGAATCAGGAGAGAAATCTGCACAGATCAAGCACCGTTTACAGTCCAAAACCGCTCTAATCAGATATGTGGCACATCTTAGTAATGGATTTGTTTCTTCCAAACACACAGCTTTCAGCCTTGTAATGTTTTTATCAGCTGTTTGGACTCTCATTCTGACGGCACCCATTCACTGCAGAGCATCCATTGCTGAGACACTGATGCAATGCTACATTTCTCCAAATCTGATGAAGAAACAAACTCATCTACATCTTGGATGGCCTGAGAGTCAGGAAATGTTAAGCAAATTTTAATTTTTGGGTGAACTATTCCTTTAAAAGTTATTTATTAATGAAGGCCACAAAAAGCTCTTGATTTATGGAATGATCCAAATATTATGATTTAATCCATTATATTGTCATTGTACATAAAATGCATTACACTGTTGTAAATAATGTGTCTCTGCTTCCCTTGCAGGAGCAAAATGGCCCCAAAACTACATGTGTTTTACAAGACGTCACTCCAGGAACTTATGCAATAGAGGTTTGTGCGTTATTCATATCATCCACAATTAAATGAGTTTCGTTTATCGTTTATTGAACAAAGCAGAACAAATTCACTTTCTTATTCCCGCAGCTTCGCGATGACAGCAACACGACCAGAAAACAGATGCAGTACCACGTGAGCCAAGGTAAAAAAACAGTGAAATTTGTGTACTCTGTGCATGTTCAGCGTCTGTATTTGCACTGATCAGATGTTGTTTCAGTGCATTCTCCGTGGGCCGGACCGATCCGCGCCATGGCCATCACCGTCCCGCTGGTCATCATGTCGGCCTTCGCCACTCTCTTCACCGTCATGTGTCGCAAGAAGCAGCAAGGTGCGTGTCCGTCATTAGCGAGGCTCGGGTTTCCTCTCTTTTGTGCGGGATCTGTAAACCGGTCGGTGTAATCTGACGGCATTGACGAGGATTAATGCGTGATGGAATCTAAGCGTTTGCGCTCACGCCATTCTGCTGCAGCTCTGCTTGAGCCACACAAAAGAAACTCCTGTAAGCCTGTTAGTTTGCAATGCATCTCACAGAAGCACAGCTCGCTCATGTGTGTTTCCTCAGAATAGTTTGCATAGATATTCAGTTTCCAATGTTTTGGGACGATTTCCCTCACAAAACCTTAGAAAATACCTTAATTTCTACAGTTACTGTAAAATCCTAGATTTTTTATTTTCTGAAGTAATTTGTATGTGAAGTCACCACCATGATTCTAGGGTTGCCTTGGCGTTCCTGTGTGGTTGCTAATGTGTTTTGGGTGGTTGTTAGGGCATTGCTAGTTATTTAAGGATGTTCTGGTTGCTTATGACACAAAAATTCTATTCTGGTCTCTAGATCGATGTAATTTTAGTATCATTGAGATACTATTATAATTTTTATTAATATTTTGAATTTATTTTTATTTTGTTTTCATTTTATTTTTAGTTAAAGTTTTAGTAATTCATTTGTTATTTTATTAGTTTTAGTTTTTTCTATTTTTATTATTTTTTCATTCCAGTTTTTATTTAGTTATTTTAGTACATTGAGTTAAACTAAATTAAAATGAGAAATGTTGTAACTAGCTGAAATAAGTTTAAGTTTTTTTATACTTTATTTCAGTTAATGTTTATTTTATTTCAAGTAACAAAAATGTTTTTTTTGTTTTAGTCAATTAGCTGAAATACAATACATTTATGATTATTTAAATATTTTATTTGATTTCAGCTAAAGTTTATTTTATTTCAAGTAGCAAATGTATTTTTTCTTTTTTTTTGGTTTTAGTTATCTAGCTAAAATAAAATAAGTTTATGTTTTATATTTTATTTTATTTCAGTTAACATTTTTATAGTTATATTTTAGTCAACTTTTAGTCAATAAGTCCACATTTTTTATTATATTTTATTTGAGTTATGGTTTATTTCATTTCAAGAAACAAAAATACTTGGTTTTAGTTTTAGTTAATACATTTTTTGGAATATTTTATTTTAGTTAATGTTTATTTTATTTCAAGTAATGAAAGTGTTTTTTAAAGCTTTAGTTCGAGCTAACTAGCTGAAATTATTTTTAATTATATTTAGATGGCTTTAGTTTTAGTTAACTATAATAACCCTGCTCTAGATATGTTTAGTCTTCAAGTCTGTAAGACTTTTCTATTAACTCCAGTATTTTAAGCTCAAAATATGGTACATTTTTGTGAAGGTGGATTGGGGTGATGTAAGACAAAAACATCTGTTGCTCTAACATGGACAAATTAGGCTTTACTTTCAATTCTTCCAGTGCTCTAAAAGGAGCTCTCATCATATGGAAACAATAAATGTGCTTTTTTCCCCACTCGCTACAAATCTCATTTGATCCTGGTTAGATTCCCGTCTCTGATCTGAATTCCTCTGCAGAGAACATCTACTCCCACCTGGACGAGGAGAGCTCCGAGTCTTCATCTCAGACCACGGCGCTGAGCGCAGACAGACCCTGGCCCAGACCCAAGATCTTCATCTGTTACTCCAGTAGAGACTGTCCCAAACACCTCGCCGTCATCCAGAGCTTCGCCTTCTTCCTGCAGGACTTCTGCGGCTGTGAGGTCAGGCTTTACCTTTCTGTGCTTCGAAATGAAATACGCTACTATTCAAAGATTTTTATTTTAAATGAATAAAAAAAGTAATATTTTTGTTCAGGAAGTAAGGATGCATTAAATTGATCAACATTGACAGTAAAGACAATTATAATGTTATTAAAAAAATTATATTTTAAATAAATGCTGTTCTGTTGAACTTTCTATTCATCAAATAATCCAAAACAAGCACCACAGTTTCCACAAAAATATGAAGCAACTGTTTTCAACATTAATAAAAATAAAAAGTGTTTCTTGAGCAGCATATCAGAATGATTTTTGAAGGATCATGTGACACTGAAGACTGGAGTAATGATGCTGAAAATTACATTTGACTATATATCCAAATAGAAAACAGTTATTTTAAATTGTAATAATATTTTACAGTTTTTACTCTATTTATGATTAAATAACTGCAGCCTTGGTGAGCAGAAGAGAGACTTCTTTCAGAAACTTATTTAAAAAAAACTTTGAAATGTTTGCTGATGATGCCCTCTAGTGGCAGAAGAAAGTTGAAGACCGTTTGCTCACTCAAATTACTCCATAGATAGTAATCCAGATGTCAACATGAAATAAGAAATTAATTAATTTACTTATCTATTACTTGTTCCTGGTCATGATCCTGTGCATGAATCATCAGTCATTGTTATTCCAAAGAAAACACTTTACTGCAAGTTTTCATTTGTTAA
The DNA here is from genome assembly GCF_001515645.1 of Sinocyclocheilus grahami. Taxonomy (NCBI): domain Eukaryota; kingdom Metazoa; phylum Chordata; class Actinopteri; order Cypriniformes; family Cyprinidae; genus Sinocyclocheilus; species Sinocyclocheilus grahami. Next base: position 1,226,388 of record NW_015505408.1, read on the forward strand.
CATTAGTTAACTACATTAGTTACTTAGCATGAACTAACAATAATAAATACTTCTACAGTCTTCATTAATTATTGTTAATTTCAACATTTACTAGTGCTTTTTAAAATTAAAAGTTGTATCTTTTAGCATTAGTCAATGCACTGTGAACCAGTGGTGTATAAAATACCTGAAAGCCATGCTCAAGTAAAAGTACAGATATCTTTGGACTTTGGTAGAAGTTGAAGTCACCGTTTAGAATATTACTTGAGTAAAAGTCTTAAAGTATGTGATATTTATTGTACTTGAGTACGAAAAGTATTTTTTAAAAATCTTAAACATACTTAAGTATTGAAAGTACAAGTATAAGTAAATGCAAAATGGAAAAGAAGCAAATAAATATATATATAAAAATGTTCAAACACAGCCTGAGTAGCAAGATTGTGTTCAGTTTTAACGCTTTCTTCAATTTTGTATTTTTGGGTAAGAATAAGAAGCACTTCATCTGGTACTTAGTGTCTTTCATTCCAACATAAGAAAACATTTCTGGAATCTGCATCTGAAATAGCATTTAGATGTATTTACACAGTTTATGTATCTCAGAGGGGACATGGATGCATTTAAACTGCAGTTACAGATGCATAAATAGGCCTAATGTTTTGTTTTTAACATAAAACTTTGAATACTGATATTTGAAATAATTTAAATCATGAAAAAAATTATCGAAATGTGAAATTAAAATTGCCAGTAGGTGACAGCAAGTGACTGTTACAGTTTTTCTCGTTTGCTTAAACACATTTCTTGAAACTATGCCTCGTATTCTCAAAACAGTAAACACAAATCCATAACGTCTCACCCAATTCCCCAAACATCCTATTTTCATTGCAACAGTGTATGCACTCTAAAGTTACTGTACAGAGCAGTCTTACTGTAAGTACACCTTCCTGTTTTCCTCCCTGAAGGTTCTGATGATGGAGGCGACAGTGAAGCGACTCAAATTTGGCTGTACTCGTTGCCCAGCCTCCCTCATAGTCATACCATGGACAAGGACATGGTCAACTAAAGTGGCTCGAATTTCATCTGAGACTGCTTGTCTCCTTGCCCTTCTTCTCCCTCCTCCTCACGTTGAATACTGATATTTGAAATGATTTAAAACATGAAAAAAACTGTTGAAATGTGAAATTAAAACTGCCAGTAGGTGGCAGCAAGTGACTGTTAATCAGTGAGTCATTGAGATTCAACCGATTCATTCAAACGACTGATTCATTCAGAAACGAAGCATTTGACGGTGTTAATGAGTGAATCACTGAATCATTTATTCAACAGATTCGTTCAAAAAGCTGATTCATTCAGGAACAAAACATTTGACTGTGTTAATGTGTGAGTCACCGAATCATTCATTCAACCAGTTCGTTCAAAAAGCTGATTCATTCAATAAGTAAACACTGTTCATTGCTCAGAGACACAAAACAGTGCTGTGATATTTGTTTGAACAAACTCAAAGGGTTAAAACATAAAACAAGCAAGACAAACGATAAAACAGTAACCGTCTACAATTTAGAATGCTTGGAATTTTGAGTTTTAATAGATTAATAAATCAAAGTGCGTGCACTCTGTGTGTGATTTGGTGATATAGCCTACTTGATAATGTCAGATCGCACATCATTGCAACAACACTTACCATATTATCACGGACGATGCTGTATCGCACACCCTCGACTCGAGTGGAAAATATTATATATTAATATATTAATATTACATACTGGTAAAAAAAAAATGTATAGCCTGAATGCACTGTATGTCGCTTTGGATAAAAGCTTCTGCTAAATGCGTCAAATTAATTAAATTAAATTAAATTAAATTAAAATGAATCATCCGCGGTTGTGCGCGCGCTTGTTTACACGAGCAAAGGTGATTTTTAGGAGTCTAACTTGCAGACGCCAGACCACTGATTCCTGGCACTCAAACCTGCTTTCCTGCAGCCCGTGTTCTTCTGACTTCTGACTATTTTGTAGTGAGTAACGAATATGCTTCGGGGAAATGTATCGGAGTAAAAGTATGCATTTTAATTAGGAAATGTAGTGGAGTAAAAGTAAAAGTTGGCAGAAATATAAAAACTCAAGTAAAGTACAGATACTCCCCATAAATACTTAAGTACCGTAACGAAGTATTATTACTTCCTTACAATACACCACTGCTGTGAACTAACCTGAACAAATTCAATGAACTATTGTTTATTTATTAACTAACAAGCTTTAGTCCCTCAGAAGTTTTCCACCAAAATAAAAGTTCTATAGGTAAATGTCTGAAAGCAAAGAAATGAAGACAGCCATAAATATTATTATTGTAATTTTACTGTTGTTGTGTTAAATTAAATGTACAATAATAATGACTATTATTATTATTAGTAGTAGTATTATTTTAAATATACGTGTAATTAGTTTATTTCCTATATTTAAAATAATGATATACACCGTATATACACAGATATATACAGTATTTTGAATATTATTAAATTATTATTACTTATTATTATTTAATTTTTCTTTTTTACGGTACAATAGTTTATTGCAAATTAAAAATATTATCATATTATCATCATCATCATTAAAAGTGACTATTTTATTACAAGTATTAATATTATTATATTATTACAAACATTTGGAATAGTCTTATTAAATGGAGAAAAACAGGTTTGAATGCTTTTAATAATACTTTTAACTCAAGTGAATGCGAAATAAAACGAACTGAACCAGAAGTTGTTGAATCACTGTGCTCATTATCAAGACACTTCACCTCGAGTCACTGTATAAAAGTCTTTGCTACCTGACTCATTTTTTTGAAGTGTTTGGGTCTGTGTGTGAATGCTCAGGTGGCCCTGGATCTCTGGCAGCACCTGGAGATCTGTAAGGAGGGTCAGATGTCCTGGCTGAGCCGGCGTATCGACGAGGCCCACTTCATCATCACCGTCTGCTCCAAAGGCCTGAAGTATTTTGTGGAGAAAAGACACCGTAAGGGCAAAGCCACGTCGAAGGAGAACAACCGAGAACCGTCCGACTCCGCCGGAACCAGGGACCTGTTCATCGTTGCCACGGCGATGATCGCCGAAAAAATCAAAGAGGTGCATCAAAAATCCTCGGACCTCTCGCGCTTCATGTCGGTGTACTTTGACTACTCTCACGAGAGCGACGTACCGACTTCTCTCAACCTGGCGCCCAAATACAAACTAATGGACCAGCTTCCCCTGCTCTTCGCCAGACTCCACTCTCGCCAGCTCAGCCTGACCGACCGCGAGCCGCAGCCGCCAAACGTCAGCAAACGCAACTACTTCCGCAGCAAATCGGGCCGCTCGCTGTACGTGGCCATCTGTAACATGCACCAGCACATCGAGCAGGAGCCCGACTGGTTCGAGAAGCAGCTCATGCCGCCTCCGCTCCCGAATAAACTCCTCCCTCCTCCAGAGAAGCTCGACTCAGGGCTCGTCCTGAACGAGGTGAAGCTCAAACACCCCTCGGAGAGCGACTGTCCCGTGAGGAGCAACGTCCTGATGCTGCCGCAGACGCCGAGGCTGGGGCTCTCTCTGAGTTTGTCGCAGGAGGATCTCGGGGAGGGTTCGTCTCATCAGGACGTGGGGTCGTCTCGGCCCGACGGATCGGCCAGTCCGGTGGAGATGCCCAGAGACTCGGGGATCTACGACTCGTCCGTCCCGTCCTCAGAGCTCTCCATCCCGCTGATGGACGGACTCTCACCGGACCACGACAACTCGTCTCTGGCCGACAGCGTGTCCTCCTCCTCGGGACTGGGTAGGCATTTAAGATATAGAAATATACCATTTCATTTTAGGGAAATAATTCCCTTTAAAATATAATATATGCAATTTTTTAAAAATATATGCAATATATACTGAGGTGTAAGTGGGTCGTGGAGCTTCACACATGACTTTTCTGTATTTATATGGACTTTCCTCCTCGGGACTGGGTGGGCATTTAACATATTTAGCATATATAAATATATCATTTAATTTTAGGGAAATAGTTCCCTTTAAAAAATAATATATGCAAGTTTTTAAAATATATGCAATGTAAATATGTACTGAGGTGTAAGTAGGTCATGGAGCTTCACACAAGGTTGTGATTTTTCCATATTTACATGGACTTTCATACGCACTTGTGCAACTGAAAACACAACACGTGTCAACCATCCATATTTGTGATGATTTGTAAATAATTTATAAATCTATAAAAAACTGAAAAGATTTACAGCTAGAAGTAAAGAATATTAGTGTATATATTAGTATTGTAGTTTCCCTGTTGATCTGCGAAATAAAACGATGATTATTATTAAAATTAATATTAAATAATTTTGTTTTACAGTACAATAGTATTCTTGCAATAGTCATTTAAATTAGTTTAATTTTCTAATTTCTAACTATAAAATAGAAATATTATTTTTATCAATAACAACAAAAACAATAATAATTGTTAATATGTATTGATTAGTTTAATATTTATTATTTAATTAATAATAAAGTTTAGTTAATAATAATAATAGCAATAATATTAAATACTTGTTTTTTTATTTTACAGTTCAGTGGTATGATTGCAATAGTAATAATTTTTTTATTAATTAGTTAATTAGTATCAGTTAATTACCATTAATAATAAATGTTATAAATAAAATATGATTTAGAAATAGATAATAATTATTGTTATTATTATTGTTGTTAATATTAGTAATAATATAAAAAAATGACAGTATAGTGTTATGATTACAATAGTAATATTTTTGATTAGTTTAATTTTTAACATTTAAATCACTATAAATTTTAAATGATTAATTACTATTATTATTAATAATATTAATAAATACTATTTTTTTATTTTAAAGTACTGTAGTATGATTGCAATAGTAATGTTTCTTTATTGAATATTTTTTAAACTATAAAGTTTAAATGATTAATTACTATTATTATTAATAATATTAAGGAATACTAATTTTTTATTTTAAAGTACTGTAGTATGATTGCAATAGTGATGTTTCTTTATTGATTAATTTTTGTTAAATTGTTTAATTTTTATAATTTAAATACTAAAATACAATTATTCTTAAATTGATAATGATAAGAATTCTAGAAGTAGTAATAATAATAATAATAATTATTATTATAAATACTGTTTTTACAGTACACTATTATGTTTGCAGTAGTAATCAATTTCCTGATTGATTTTGATTTGAAGTTTAATTTTTATCACTTAAATTACTATACAGTTTAAATGACTAATTACTAGAGTATTAATTATTATTTCAGAATAGAGGTTTATGGCAGATATATTGACCATGCATGTGTTTTTGTGTGTGTAGGTGATGAGGAGCCCCCTGCTGTCAGCTCTCTGCACTGCGCAGCTCCCACTATATGCAAAGCAGAACTTCATCACAACATCCATCAGAGTGAAGGACTCTTAGCTGCTGCCTCCACCTAGTGGCCTTCAGCTGTACTTGCATCGCCACTTTAATTCCTGTACTTACCACTGACTTGGACAAGCTGCCAGCGAGTCTTCAAAATCCCTCATCAGGGAAAATCTTTGACGGATGGGATCTTAAGGGATTGAACACTGAGGTGTCTGCAGGCCTGTGTTTTGCCGAGGCGCTTTTTAACCAAAGTGGTTGTGTACTTAGTATGCAGCCGAGTCTGTGGCGTTACAGCGGTGTGTGTTACTACAAACTCCACGTCATTCAGACCTTCTTGCTTTAAAAGTGCCATGAAGCTGTGGACATGAGCGTGTTGTGCTGAATGCCAGTCGTTTTAACATGTAATTTCACTTTTATTTATTGCATTAACGTGCTTCAGTTGTGGGATAACATGAAAAGCAACATACGTGTGTAGATCAGCACTTGATGTTTTTCACATTAGCTGAAGCGGTTTGGAGGTCACGCTCGATTTTAGAAGCATATCAAGAGCTTTTTAATGATTTTAGGCCTTCATTTGTTTTAAATGGATCTTAAAAAAAGTTGAAAAATGTTGACCGCAGCATAAACAGATTAGAGTAGGTCTAATGTTTGTTTATGACGAAGGGATGTACAAGCTAAACGACTGAGATATGCCATTTTGTTAACTTTATGAGTTTTATTTGTGTACTAGTTTATCCAGGTTTTGTACAGTTTTTTTTATTTTTAGAATATTAGAAGTGATTTCTACATTAGCAGCATAAACAGATTAGAGTAGGTCTAATGTTTGTTTATGACGAAGGGATGTACAAGCTAAACGACTGAGATATACCATTTTGTTAACTTTATGAGTTTTATTTGTGTACTAGTTTATCCAGGTTTTGTACAGTTTTTTTTATTTTTAGAATATTAGAAGTGATTTCTACATTATATAAACTTTGTACTGTTTTATAGTACTCTAATGTAGGGGATACGACTTAATAAACCTAAGATTTATATGCATTGTGACTGAGTTATTTGTGAGGTTTCCTATATTTGAAGTGCAAAAATACACATGCTTGAAAAATCTGTTCAAATTTGTGTATGCTAAAAATATGCATATAAAAATAAGACGTGACTAAAAACTTTAGAGTGACATTATAAGTGATTTATATTATAAAATATAATATACAATAAGTTATTTTAAGCTAAAAATATGCATATGAAAATTTGAAAAAATTACAAAATATTACAAATAATGAAGAGGTGTTTAAAAATACCAGTAACATTAAGTTATTTTTGTTTACATATATTCCGTTTTTTGTATGCTAGAAATCTGCGTATTAAAAAAAACTATATAATAATATTACAAGTAGAGAGGCGATTTAAAAACTCCACAATAATATTTTAAGTGATTTTTATTTGCATATATTCAGATTATTTTGTGTGCTAGAAATAGGCATATAAAAGAAGATATATATAAAATATTACAAATAGCGAAGAGGTGATTAAACATTCCAGAGTGACATTTATAAGTGATTTTTATTCGCATGCATTGATTTTTTTTGTATGCTAGAAATGTGCATATATATAAAAAAGTAAATATTACAAATAAAGAGGTGACATTTTGAGATAGGCTATTTATATTTTCATATAGGTGGATTTTTTTTTCTCGCTAGAAATACACATACATTTTAATTACCTCTTCATTATTTGTATTTTTTTTTGTTTATTTGCATTTTTTTTTCTGTCATAAAAATCTGCACATATGCAAATATGAATCACTTAATAATTATATATATGTATATATATATACATACAAATAATGAAGAGGTGATTAAAAACTCCATAGTAATTTTTTTAGGTGATTTATATTTGTATTTATTGTCGTTTATTGAGCTCAAACCACACACAGGCCTGTAATCTGGTAAATTCTGGAAACCAAGTGATGTGAAAAGTTTGTAGAAAGAGTAATTTTCCTTTTCCACAAAACAGTACACAGGGTGTGCTCGGTCCAGGAGGTTTTTGGCCATCACAGACACCAGTAACCTTGCGTAGCCTTTCCGTCGGTGTTGTGGTAACGTGTAGAGCAAACCAAGAGCTGCGTGTTGGTACACAAGCTCAGCGAACTTACTGGTTTGTGAGAGGAACAGAAGCCATTCGCCTTATGTTAAGTCAGTGTATCGTCAGAATGAATTTGACACTGATATATAAAAGTAAAATCAATCGCATACAGTTGCTTTAAGCCTAACATGAGATAACATTTGATGTTTAAGAGTATGATAATCTGCAGCTGTCGTTCATCCTTTCCAGGGAAGATCATGTTGATCTGCAAACTCCTGAACTGCTTCTAAATGCCTGATGTCAACCCCTTTAAGGCAACCAACAGGTTTGTGCATGTTTTATCTTGTCACAGTCACAAAACTAGTTATTTCAGGCAATTAATTTGATTACGAATAGAGTGTGTACCTGCTAATAATGTGAATGCATGTTTATTGATCACACCAGGTGTGTCCAGAAAGTTTTTCAGGCTTTGCTCTTTGAGTAGATGCTGTATGTGTTAAAATCTCCTTCTCGATCCTTTGTTCCCTGTTAAAAAAAAGCACTTGGATTTTAAAGTAACTTGTTAAATAAATGAACAAATAAAGCGTATATGTAAATATATAAAGTAAAAAAAAATATATAATTCATGTCATGATTTACAGTGGGTACGGAAAGTATTCAGACCCCCTTAAAATTTTCACTCTTAACAATATTGCAGCCATTTGCTAAAATCATTCAAGTTAAGTTTTTTTCCTCATTAATGTACACACAGCACCCCATATTGACAGAAAAACACAGAATTGTTGACATTTTTGCAGATTTATTAAAAAAGAAAAACTGAAATATCACATGGTCCTAAGTATTCAGACCCTTTGCTGTGACACTCATATATTTAACTCAGGGGCTGTCCATTTCTTCTGATCAGCCTTGAGATGGTTCTACCCCTTCATTTGAATCCAGCTGTGTTTGATTATACTGATTGAACTTGATTAGGAAAGCCACACACCTGTCTATATAAGACCTTACAGCGCACAGTGCATGTCAGAGCAAATGAGAATCATGAGGTCAAAAGATTCGATCAAAAGGGTGCTTCTACTAAATACTGAGCAAAGGGTCTGAATACTTAGGACCATGTGTTATTTCAGTTTTTCTTTTTTAATAAATCTGCAAAAATGTCAACAATTCTGTGTTTTTCTGTCAATATGGGGTGCTGTGTGTACATTAATGAGGAAAAAAAATTAACTTAAATGATTTTAGCAAATGGCTGCAATATAACAAAGAGTGAAAAATTTAAGGGGGTCTGAATACTTTCCGTACCCACTGTATATATCGATTTAGCTATTTGACAAATAATAGATAAATCATTGTTATTCTAGTATTTTTATGTATTATTATAGTATGTATTCATATTCAAATAGCTTTTATTTGTATATTTTCAGTTTTTTTATTTTATTTTGTTGTAGTAATTGTATGTGTTTTAAGTAAATTTATTACTTTATCTTCAACCTGTATTTTTTAATATATATTTTTTTCAGTTAGTTGCCATGTTTTAGTTTTCATTAAATTTTTTAAGCTGAAGTTTTCCTTCTAATATTTGTTTGACTTTATTTCAGATTTATTTCAGTCAACAAAAATGATTTTTAGTAGTTTTAGTTTAAAATAACAGCACTAAGCATTGTCTATAAAGTATAGTTTTGCATATGCTTGGGTTTACTACAAATACCACAGTTAAACTATGGTTTAAATAACATGGCTAGTTTTTTAAACAAATCATAACTGTCTGGATCTGTAAAATAATGTTACCTGAACTTTGGGTTTGCAAATAATGCGAGTGAAATCTGGCCACTGGTCTGCAATAACCTCCAGATTGTGAGGCTTTCCTCTGTTTATGTTGAATATCCTCCTGAGACCCAGCTATGGAGTTTTGTCCTCTGTAGTGGACATTATATTTGAGTGATTTCTCTGAGACCTCACATGTCACAGCAGCTAAAATAACGAAGGAGTGGCTTCACAACAACTCTGTGACTGTTCTTGAATGGCCCAGCCAGAGCCCTGACTTAAACCCAATTGAGCATCTCTGGAGAGACCTAAAAATGGCTGTCCACCAATGTTTACCATCCAACCTGACAGAACTGGAGAGGATCTGCAAGGAGGAATGGCAGAGGATCCCCAAGTCCAGGTGTGAAAAACTTGTTGCATCTTTCCCAAAAAGACTCATGGCTGTATTAGATCAAAAGGGTGCTTCTACTAAATACTGAGCAAAGGGTCTGAATACTTAGGACCATGTGATATTTCAGTTTTTCTTTTTTAATAAATCTGCAAAAATGTCAACAATGCTGTGTTTTTCTGTCAATATGGGGTGCTGTGTGTACATTAATGAGGAAAAAAAATGAACTTAAATGATTTTAGCAAATGGCTGCAATATAACAAAGAGTGAAAAATTTAAGGGGGTCTGAATACTTTCCGTACCCACTGTATATATCGATTTAGCTATTTGACAAATAATAGATAAATCATTGTTATTCTAGTATTTTTATGTATTATTATAGTATGTATTCATATTCAAATAGCTTTTATTTGTATATTTTCAGTTTTTTTTATTTTATTTTGTTGTAGTAATTGTATGTGTTTTAAGTAAATTTATTACTTTATCTTCAACCTGTATTTTTTAATATATATTTTTTTGAGTTAGTTGCCATGTTTTAGTTTTCATTAAATTTTTTAAGCTGAAGTTTTCCTTCTAATATTTGTTTGACTTTATTTCAGATTTATTTCAGTCAACAAAAATGATTTTTAGTAGTTTTAGTTTAAAATAACAGCACTAAGCATTGTCTATAAAGTATAGTTTTGCATATGCTTGGGTTTACTACAAATACCACAGTTAAACTATGGTTTAAAAAACATGGCTAGTTTTTTAAACAAATCATAACTGTCTGGATCTGTAAAATAATGTTACCTGAACTTTGGGTTTGCAAATAATGCGAGTGAAATCTGGCCACTGGTCTGCAATAACCTCCAGATTGTGAGGCTTTCCTCTGTTTATGTTGAATATCCTCCTGAGACCCAGCTATGGAGTTTTGTCCTCTGTAGTGGACATTATATTTGAGTGATTTCTCTGAGACCTCACATGTCACAGGTTTAAGTCTGGATGTCCTGTACAGACCACATTCAGGGCTTTCCAGAGACACCAAATGATTGGATGTTTCACCCTGGCCACGCCCTCTCCTTGGTCTTTAAAAATAGCTGACATTAATTTAGTGATTAAGTGTAACACCCTTATGGAAATATGATAATATTTTGTAATTATCATTTAAATCTGACTAATTTTCAAATTGTTTGTCATAAAGCAACATCTCAGGAAAATGTTATGAGGTTTCAAATCAAAATATGTCCTTCTGTTATGAAACAGGACGTTGATTTCATACATGTCCACTGTAGAGGACCCCTGGACTTAAAGCATGTTTATTACACATTGTGGGAGACACAACAAATGAATAGAGAAAAAATTATGTATCAATATTCCTATTAAATATGAGATATTATTATGAAAATCTTGCTAATTATTACATTAGTGCACTTATTTGTTCATTCTATGTTGCCCCAAAAACACATTAATATGCAAATTAGATACATTGTATATAATGGAAAAACTTGTTTATGGCCATTTGACACATATTTTGCATAAAAGAAAAATGGGTTTTAAAAATATCTTTCATAACATAGTTGAGAATCGTCTTTATATAAAGTTTGGTATAAAAAAATTAAAATTGATTTGTGATTAAAACAAAAATCCCACTGTTTTTGCCTTTTCATGTCTATTCATGTCTTTTTATTTCTTAAAAAACAGGACTATTTAAAGACTCGATGGTGAAAATAAAAGCTGTGGTAATCCGATAGGTTAAACCTCAAACTTTCATAAACCTTTCTAGAATCGCCACACCTTGATGGACTCAGGAAACCTGTGCTTCAAAATGCTTTCAGCCCGTTTGAGCTCCTCGGTCCCAAGAATGATCATTTTGTGAACATAAGACTCTCACAGAAATCAGAAGACCAACAAAGGGTTAACAAAAGCTCTTGATGCCGAGTGCAAAGTCAAGGAAGTTGTTTTCAAAGACACAACAGCCCTGCATTTCTGCATTTCAGAGTATAGCAGCAAAATGGACAGTTTATGTTAACGCAGCATGCAAAATCTGATCATTTATATCAAATATTAAAATATTAATGCTCTTCAAACCAGCCTGATGTGATGTGTCCACACTGCTTAAACTCATCAGACTGGTTTGGATTGCTAGTTTCGGGCACTCAGAACCAGCTTACACCATCTGAAACCAGCAAGCTGTTTTTATTCCCAGCAGGAATTGTTCAAGTCTTTTTCAGTAGGAGATATTATGGACTGCTCAGCATTGGGTCCTGGTGCATGCAGCCGGTCTGGTCAGTGGTCATGTGACATGGCAGATGATGGAAACGCATCAATGCAGCTGCAGTGAAGAACGTGAGAATATGACATGGATTTTCTGTGATGGTTTGCGATGGAAAAGCTTTGCATCTCTTCTAGTTTTTGATGAGTCTGTGAATCTAACTGAAGCGTGAGCGTCTGTCCATCAGCAGGATGCAGAAACCCGAGAAGCTCTTATGCAGCAGATAAATAGAAGTGTGTTAAAGCATCAGGAATTTATGGCTATTAATGTTTCCACCCTCATACTGATACACCCAGATGATTTTGACTTTGCTTTTGTTCCCACAGATTCACAAGCTGCCGAGATGGTTTGTCTTCTCACTCTTTTTGCATCAGTTTTCTCAGCTTTTATTGTCTCAGGACACAGTGTGAAGCTAAATTACAATCATAATGTCATTAATGTGGCAAACTTTGCCATGGACGTCCACAATCGCATGAGTAGGTATCCGTACGCCTTTAAAGTGGTGGATATCATATCAGACGCAGCTCAGGTAAGTGTCATGCTCATCATCATATAACATCCGGCTCCTTTACTCTGATGTATTTGATGTGATATTGTGTTTGTTGCAGCTCTATCCTCCCGCACGGGTTAAATACATGCTACAGATACAAGCTGCGCAGACTGTCTGCGAGAATCACGCTAGTGTGAATGTGACACACTGTGCTTTGCAGTCTAATGCAGAGGTGAGAAATGCATCTAATAATAAATAGATTTTGTCTATTCATTGTGTGTTGTGATGCATTGTGTGGAATATAGAATCTTTATTTTTGAAACTAGTGAAAAGCACTGCATTTTCTGGTTATGCACATATTTTAGGCATATGCAATTTGCACCTTATAGTGTAAATATTGTTATACTATTTGCATCTGTCTCATAAAATAAGATGAATAAAATAAAATATTTTGCATGTAAATTAATGTTAATATAGACTATTTGCATTTTTTGTCAAATAAAATAAAATAAATAAAAATAAATAAAAATGAAAATGAATTCATGCGTGACTGAATTTATATAAGTTAATCTAAGATCATTTTTGCTTTGTTGTTTAATTAAATGTTAATATGATTTTGTCAAATGCAATAAAATATTTTGCAATGTATAATTGAATCTAAAATATTTGCATTGTATTTTTAGTTAAATATGAATAACAATTATCTATACATAGATTTTTTTAAACTATGAAATTCTGGGACATATTTTAGGCATATGAAATATGCATCTCAGTGTCAATATTAATATTGCATTTTGTGAAATAAAAAAACAAAACAACAAAAATATAAAACAGATAAATACATAAATTAAAATTTGCATGTAAATAAATTCATGTGTAATTGAATTAATGTGAACTGATCTCATTATTTTTTGCATGTATTTAAATATGAATATATAAATATACTTATACGTAGATTTCTTAACAACTAATGTGATTGAGTGTTAGGAGCTGTTATATTGTAGTCATTTCTGGTGTTTTCTTGTTTGTGTGTTTTCTCAGATCATGACCTGTTCCTTCACTATTATTGCAGTGCCAGGAAATGATTATATTCCCAAACACCTGCTCTTAGATCAGTGTGTCTGACTGGATCGGAGGATTGTGATGCTTAGAAAGTTGTCTGCAATAAAAAGCTTTATTTATGCCTTAACATATGAAGTATGTTACATTTTCATTATCAATAATTTGTATTGTTTTATAAGCATTTCATCAGCTGTAATTCTCAATATAAGTCATATAAAAGCATGTGTTTCTAGTAAAAAGTAGCATCTCTTAGTGAAACATTGAAGTGCCAGAAATTAAAATAAAAATGAATTGTGCCACAGTAATCTTTTTGTTGCTTTAAGTATCTTAGTTATTTAGAGAGCATGTGTGCATTTAAGAAATTCAAGGTGGCAGCTTTTTTTATATATATATATATATATTGTAACGGGGTGGAAGGAACACACGACAAGGAGAGCTCAAATAAATACCCCGGAGGGTGGATTTATTCACAGAGAAAGTGCTCAAGTGAGTGCGCTGGGTCCTGAGGTGAGTCGAGGCTTCTCTGTGCGTGAGTCGGTGCTTCTCCGTGAGCGTGTTCCAGTGTCGGTGAGTCCGTGCGGCGCTTGTGCGTGGGCTGCTTGGTCATGGGCTGGTTTCTGTAATGCAAAGGAGACAACACGTTAGACTTCAGCTTCTGGGAGAGCATCTCTTCTCCCCTTCCTCGGGCCTCACGCGGCTTATCTGGCCGTGGGCTGATGACTCTCAGCTGTGACCAATCAGCCAGTGATGAGCGTGTGCAGGTGTTCCTCATCCCTTTCCAGGGCAACGCTGATGTGAGCTCGGG
>NW_015505408.1:1241095-1245712 GCF_001515645.1 Sinocyclocheilus grahami
CTGAATACTTAGGACCATGTGTTATTTCAGTTTTTCTTTTTTAATAAATCTGCATAAATGTCAACAATTCTGTGTTTTTCTGTCAATATGGGGTGCTGTGTGTACATTAATGAGGAAAAAAAATTAACTTAAATGATTTTAGCAAATGGCTGCAATATAACAAAGAGTGAAAAATTTAAGGGGGTCTGAATACTTTCCGTACCCACTGTATATATCGATTTAGCTATTTGACAAATAATAGATAAATCATTGTTATTCTAGTATTTTTATGTATTATTATAGTATGTATTCATATTCAAATAGCTTTTATTTGTATATTTTCAGTTTTTTTTATTTTATTTTGTTGTAGTAATTGTATGTGTTTTAAGTAAATTTATTACTTTATCTTCAACCTGTATTTTTTAATATATATTTTTTTGAGTTAGTTGCCATGTTTTAGTTTTCATTAAATTTTTTAAGCTGAAGTTTTCCTTCTAATATTTGTTTGACTTTATTTCAGATTTATTTCAGTCAACAAAAATGATTTTTAGTAGTTTTAGTTTAAAATAACAGCACTAAGCATTGTCTATAAAGTATAGTTTTGCATATGCTTGGGTTTACTACAAATACCACAGTTAAACTATGGTTTAAAAAACATGGCTAGTTTTTTAAACAAATCATAACTGTCTGGATCTGTAAAATAATGTTACCTGAACTTTGGGTTTGCAAATAATGCGAGTGAAATCTGGCCACTGGTCTGCAATAACCTCCAGATTGTGAGGCTTTCCTCTGTTTATGTTGAATATCCTCCTGAGACCCAGCTATGGAGTTTTGTCCTCTGTAGTGGACATTATATTTGAGTGATTTCTCTGAGACCTCACATGTCACAGTTTTAAGTCTGGATGTCCTGTACAGAGCACATTCAGGGCTTTCCAGAGACACCAAATGATTGGATGTTTCACCCTGGCCACTCCCTCTCCTTGGTCTTTAAAAATAGCTGACATTAATTTAGTGATTAAGTGTAACACCCTTATGGAAATATGATAATATTTTGTAATTATCATTTAAATCTGACTAATTTTCAAATTGTTTGTCATAAAGCAACATCTCAGGAAAATGTTATGAGGTTTCAAATCAAAATATGTCCTTCTGTTATGAAACAGGACGTTGATTTCATACATGTCCACTGTAGAGGACCCCTGGACTTAAAGCATGTTTATTACACATTGTGGGAGACACAACAAATGAATAGAGAAAAAATTATGTATCAATATTCCTATTAAATATGAGATATTATTATGAAAATCTTGCTAATTATTACATTAGTGCACTTATTTGTTCATTCTATGTTGCCCCAAAAACACATTAATATGCAAATTAGATACATTGTATATAATGGAAAAACTTGTTTATGGCCATTTGACACATATTTTGCATAAAAGAAAAATGGGTTTTAAAAATATCTTTCATAACATAGTTGAGAATCGTCTTTATATAAAGTTTGGTATAAAAAAATTAAAATTGATTTGTGATTAAAACAAAAATCCCACTGTTTTTGCCTTTTCATGTTTTCTTAATTGCTTTCTATTTAATTTATTTCTTAAAAAACAGGACTATTTAAAGACTCGATGGTGAAAATAAAAGCTGTGGTAATCCGATAGGTTAAACCTCAAACTTTCATAAACCTTTCTAGAATCGCCACACCTTGATGGACTCAGGAAACCTGTGCTTCAAAATGCTTTCAGCCCGTTTGAGCTCCTCGGTCCCAAGAATGATCATTTTGTGAACATAAGACTCTCACAGAAATCAGAAGACCAACAAAGGGTTAACAAAAGCTCTTGATGCCGAGTGCAAAGTCAAGGAAGTTGTTTTCAAAGACACAACAGCCCTGCATTTCAGTGGTACAGAGTATAGCAGCAAAATGGACAGTTTATGTTAATGCAGCATGCAAAATCTGATCATTTATATCAAATATTAACACTTTCCTGCTCTTCAAACCAGCCTGATGTGATGTGTCCACACTGCTTAAACTCATCAGACTGGTTTGGATTGCTAGTTTCGGGCACTCAGAACCAGCTTACACCATCTGAAACCAGCAAGCTGTTTTTATTCCCAGCAGGAATTGTTCAAGTCTTTTTCAGTAGGAGATATTATGGACTGCTCAGCATTGGGTCCTGGTGCATGCAGCCGGTCTGGTCAGTGGTCATGTGACATGGCAGATGATGGAAACGCATCAATGCAGCTGCAGTGAAGAACGTGAGAATATGACATGGATTTTCTGTGATGGTTTGCGATGGAAAAGCTTTGCATCTCTTCTAGTTTTTGATGAGTCTGTGAATCTAACTGAAGCGTGAGCGTCTGTCCATCAGCAGGATGCAGAAACCCGAGAAGCTCTTATGCAGCAGATAAATAGAAGTGTGTTAAAGCATCAGGAATTTATGGCTATTAATGTTTCCACCCTCATACTGATACACCCAGATGATTTTGACTTTGCTTTTGTTCCCACAGATTCACAAGCTGCCGAGATGGTTTGTCTTCTCACTCTTTTTGCATCAGTTTTCTCAGCTTTTATTGTCTCAGGACACAGTGTGAAGCTAAATTACAATCATAATGTCATTAATGTGGCAAACTTTGCCATGGACGTCCACAATCGCATGAGTAGGTATCCGTACGCCTTTAAAGTGGTGGATATCATATCAGACGCAGCTCAGGTAAGTGTCATGCTCATCATCATATAACATCCGGCTCCTTTACTCTGATGTATTTGATGTGATATTGTGTTTGTTGCAGCTCTATCCTCCCGCACGGGTTAAATACATGCTACAGATACAAGCTGCGCAGACTGTCTGCGAGAATCACGCTAGTGTGAATGTGACACACTGTGCTTTGCAGTCTAATGCAGAGGTGAGAAATGCATCTAATAATAAATAGATTTTGTCTATTCATTGTGTGTTGTGATGCATTGTGTGGAATATAGAATCTTTATTTTTGAAACTAGTGAAAAGCACTGCATTTTCTGGTTATGCACATATTTTAGGCATATGCAATTTGCACCTTATAGTGTAAATATTGTTATACTATTTGCATCTGTCTCATAAAATAAGATGAATAAAATAAAATATTTTGCATGTAAATTAATGTTAATATAGACTATTTGCATTTTTTGTCAAATAAAATAAAATAAATAAAAATAAATAAAAATGAAAATGAATTCATGCGTGACTGAATTTATATAAGTTAATCTAAGATCATTTTTGCTTTGTTGTTTAATTAAATGTTAATATGATTTTGTCAAATGCAATAAAATATTTTGCAATGTATAATTGAATCTAAAATATTTGCATTGTATTTTTAGTTAAATATGAATAACAATTATCTATACATAGATTTTTTTAAACTATGAAATTCTGGGACATATTTTAGGCATATGAAATATGCATCTCAGTGTCAATATTAATATTGCATTTTGTGAAATAAAAAAACAAAACAACAAAAATATAAAACAGATAAATACATAAATTAAAATTTGCATGTAAATAAATTCATGTGTAATTGAATTAATGTGAACTGATCTCATTATTTTTTGCATGTATTTAAATATGAATATATAAATATACTTATACGTAGATTTCTTAACAACTAATGTGATTGAGTGTTAGGAGCTGTTATATTGTAGTCATTTCTGGTGTTTTCTTGTTTGTGTGTTTTCTCAGATCATGACCTGTTCCTTCACTATTATTGCAGTGCCAGGAAATGATTATATTCCCAAACACCTGCTCTTAGATCAGTGTGTCTGACTGGATCGGAGGATTGTGATGCTTAGAAAGTTGTCTGCAATAAAAAGCTTTATTTATGCCTTAACATATGAAGTATGTTACATTTT
Source organism: Sinocyclocheilus grahami (assembly GCF_001515645.1). Lineage (NCBI taxonomy): Eukaryota > Metazoa > Chordata > Actinopteri > Cypriniformes > Cyprinidae > Sinocyclocheilus > Sinocyclocheilus grahami. The sequence continues at coordinate 1,244,958 of NW_015505408.1, forward strand.
CATTATCAATAATTTGTATTGTTTTATAAGCATTTCATCAGCTGTAATTCTCAATATAAGTCATATAAAAGCATGTGTTTCTAGTAAAAAGTAGCATCTCTTAGTGAAACATTGAAGTGCCAGAAATTAAAATAAAAATGAATTGTGCCACAGTAATCTTTTTGTTGCTTTAAGTATCTTAGTTATTTAGAGAGCATGTGTGCATTTAAGAAATTCAAGGTGGCAGCTTTTTTTATATATATATATATATATTGTAACGGGGTGGAAGGAACACACGACAAGGAGAGCTCAAATAAATACCCCGGAGGGTGGATTTATTCACAGAGAAAGTGCTCAAGTGAGTGCGCTGGGTCCTGAGGTGAGTCGAGGCTTCTCTGTGCGTGAGTCGGTGCTTCTCCGTGAGCGTGTTCCAGTGTCGGTGAGTCCGTGCGGCGCTTGTGCGTGGGCTGCTTGGTCATGGGCTGGTTTCTGTAATGCAAAGGAGACAACACGTTAGACTTCAGCTTCTGGGAGAGCATCTCTTCTCCCCTTCCTCGGGCCTCACGCGGCTTATCTGGCCGTGGGCTGATGACTCTCAGCTGTGACCAATCAGCCAGTGATGAGCGTGTGCAGGTGTTCCTCGTCCGTCCGCCGGTCCCCGTGGATCTGGTACCGGTACGCGCTGGTGGGCGGCGGCACAGAGGGCGGCAACCTCCTGCTCAGTTTCCCCCTGTCGAGTGGTGAGATGCTCCACTATTTGCTGCTGGCGGATGCTG
>NW_015505408.1:1245722-1250804 GCF_001515645.1 Sinocyclocheilus grahami
AGTAGCCGCCTGGGAGGGGAAACACAAGAGAGAGAATCAATGGACCGAGATCACTTGTCGGTGTATCCTCCACCACTTTTGCCCGCATTCTCCACCAGTGTAATGGGGTGGAAGGAACACGCGACAAGGAGAGCTCAAATAAATACCCCGGAGGGTGGATTTATTCACAGAGAAAGTGCTCAAGTGAGTGCGCTGGGTCCTGAGGTGAGTCGAGGCTTCTCCGTGCGGGAGTCGGTGCTTCTCCGTGAGCGTGTTCCAGTGTCGGTGAGTCCGTGCGACGCTCGTGCGTGGGCTGCTTGGTCACGGGCTGGTTTCTGTAATGCAAAGGAGACAACACGTTAGACTTCAGCTTCTGGGAGAGCATCTCTTCTCCCCTTCCTCGGGCCTCACGCGGCTTATCTGGCCGTGGGCTGATGACTCTCAGCTGTGACCAATCAGCCCGTGATGAGCGTGTGCAGGTGTTCCTCGTCCGTTTCCAGGGCAACGCTGATGTGAGCTCGGGACGCTCGTCACAATATCTACAATGTGCTAAAGGATCATAAAACCCCCTATTACCAGATAGTTCTCGCCATAGTTTTGAAAAAAAAAAAATAAATTAAATAAAGTGAGGAGAGACAAAAAGACAGGAAAACATCTAGTCCTGTCAGTTTTATTTTGTTTTCATTGAGTAAAATGCATCATGGTTTTCCCACACTGTAATTAACTGTACATGCAATGCATGCAACAGAACGGTTTAGTAAGATCATAGTAGGCTACATTACACATACTGTGATATAGCTAAAATTCAATTCACAAATAAATGCAGAGCAGTCTGCTTTTTAACTCGACATTGAATACATTGAATATTTAAGTCGATATTGCTTATTATAAATGATTTATCCATGAACGTCTGTCTCTGTTTCATTGTTTTTGTTTTGTTTTTAATTCATGTGACCTCATAATCTTGAATCTCTCTTAAAATGTCATCTCTTTTATGATGATGTGTCCGTGGGGGCGGGACAAACTATCACTGACATCAGATTGCAGCAGCTGGCAAACGGCAACAATCCAATCTATTTCTAATGGACAAAATCACTATAGGGAGAACATTCTAACTGCAACTTCAGTTTCATGCTGACTTAAAACAGTTTAGTCATTTTTTCAAGTGAATGATTAATAAAATACCTAAATGTCTCATCTAGAAAAAAACGAATTAGTAAGAAATGAATGCTCCTTTACCTGCTGCCACACACACTGCCCCTCCTGCTAAATGAAAAAAATATATGATATTTAGGCAAAATAAGAAAAATGTACACATCTCCATTTTGTTCAAAAGTTTTCACCCCCGGCTCTAAATGCATGGTTTTTCCTTCTGGAGCATCAGTGAGCGTTTGAACCTTCTGTAATAGTTGCCTATGAGTCCCTCAGCTGTCCTCAGTGTGAAAAGATGGATCTCAAAATCATGCAGTCATTGTTGGAAAGGGTTCAAATACACAAAAATGCTGGAAAACCAAAGAATTTGCAGGGACTTTAACTGTTCAGGACAAACAAGGGACTCATGAACAACTATCACTAAACAAAAAAACACAGCTGTGGATCATTCAGGTAACAACACAGTATTAAGAATTAAGGGGATGTAAAAATTGTTTTTAAATTAAATTTAAATGATTATTTTCTCTTGTGGACTATATGTAAACATCTTTTATGTGAAATATCTTATTCAGGTCAGTACTAAATAAACAATAACATGCATTTAGTTTGATCCCTCTTATTTTGGTAAAATAATTAACATTTAGCAGATTCTGAAAGGGTGATGTAAACGGTTTGACCTCAACTGTAGTCACAACATCTACCAGCATGTGCATAAGTGCACACGGTCAGAGAATTCAGGCTCAGCGAGATAAACAGCATTACTGCACCATAGACTAAATCATGTGAAACTGGAGGATACCATTTCAGATTCACGAGTGATAAAGATGCTGGGAAATGGATTGGTACATAAATGTGTTTATTTATTTACCATTTATCATTTATGTATTTCTAGATCTTTGAGTGCCATCACGTGCTATCAGAATTATCGTAAGTTTCCTAGTCAGAAATTGGACATGAACGGCTTCTCAAATTGTACGAAACTATAACTATTATAAGTTTATATAACTAAACTATATAGATAACTTTGATGTTGGGCGGGCCATAAACTTGAAACATGACGAGGAGAGAAACATAACTGTAGTACTGATGAGTTTTATTTGTTTTTCCCACAATACCTACGTTGCTTTCTACTGTCACTACATCCATGTATAAATATGTATATAAATAACCGTTTGTTGCAAATTGTATGTATTGTACACTGCGAAAATAGCATATTTGACAAATTTCAGCATCGTCAGCAAGCAGAATAGTGCAGAAAATCTTTAAATGGATACTTTAATAAAAATCCTATGCATACTGACTAAACATCTTCTATGTGTTTTGGCTTTAATAAGCACACGATTCCTGTATTTTCTGTAAACAGAGAACTTGAATGTGATGAACTTGTAACTGCAATATCAAAAGTGGGAAGTAGGACAGCATGTGAAGGCAGCATTAACAGCTGACTGTAAGATTCTGTGTTTGTCACATTTTCTGTGATTGCAACACATAAGAAACTAAGGAAAATGGAACAAGGTAAGCTTCAGTTTGGTAAGATAATAAATATCTTTTGCTTTTGATAAATACAAATACATTCTTTACTGTAAACACAACAGAATAGGACTACTGAACAATTAATCTTGAGAACCGCTGTGACTTTGAATATGTCACATGTATGTCCAGAATGACAGAAAAACTCAAATCTGAGTTTAATCATATTTCAAACCACACAGAATGGTTTGCCAATTTTTTTGTTTGCACGATTTATTTGTTAAATGACCTCATCAGACTTTGCTTTATTAAAATAATTACATGTTTTTTTTAGATAGTATTACATAGTAATTTTACATATATTAATATTGTAAAAGGAAGTTGTAGTTTGTTTTTCCAATGTCCTCATGTTTCTTTTCTGACAGAAATAAGAGCTGTTGTTCTGGGGTGGGAGAAATCTGACAAAGCCTCGGTGATAAACAGCATTTTAGGAGATAAAGTTGTGACTGACAAATACTTTGTGAAATCTGTGAGGAAAGATGGTGAAGTGAACGGAAGGAAGATATCTCTGATTAATACTCCATGTTGGTGGGAGAATTATGATTTGCAAGACTCACCAGAGGTTGTTAAACAAGAGCTGGTTTGCAGTGTTTTCCTGTGTCCACCAGGACCTCACGTCTTTCTGCTGGTGTAATTAGAGTCAAACGGAAAATGACTTCTTTTGTCTGAGACCACCGAGAAGCACCTTAGTCTCTTCGGTGAGAAAATCTGGAGACACACCATAGTGTTGCTTACACAAACAGATTCAGTGAAGAGTGCAGATCTTCAGCTGATCATACAGAGATGTGGAGAAAGATATCATGCCTTTGATTTTGAAAATAAAAGTGTTGGAGTCAGAGATCTACTTGACAAGATTGATGATGTTGTGGCAGCAAACAATGGCAAGCATTTTGAAACACATGATGATGTGCTGCTTCACATTCAGAGAATGAGGGATGAAAATGAAAGAAGAGCAAAAGCCAGACAAGAAACAGTTCGGGACAAAAGAGACCTACTGAAAGAAATAAGTAAGTCATACAGACATGCTTATACCACTCAAAAGTTTGGATTGGATTTATGCTAATTCATGAATATTCAGAGATGGAGTTTTGAAAGTGAAACTCAAATCTAAGAGAGTGTGTCACATGTTTTGATTACTACATAATTCCCATTCTTCCATTTGTGTTACTTTGGAGTTTTCATACTGTGATTTTTAAAATTTAGAGGTTAGACATATTTACTCATTGTTTATGTGTCCACATTTCTGACTGGTAGTGCAAATTGCAAACATGCAAATACCTATAAATTATTATATAGTTTTTGGTTTTCTTGAAGACGCCGTGGCTCCGCTCTCAGAACTGAGAATTGTTCTGCTGGGTTGGATTCTGTCTGGGAAGAGTTCAACCGGGAACGCCATCTTCAATCATGAAATATTTCCAACACGAAGAACTCAGAAGTGTACAAGCTATACTGGTTTAGTGAATGGTAGATCAATAACTGTGTTGGACACTCCAGGCTGGTGGAAATATTTCTCATGTAAAGTCAACCCAGAATACTTTGACAACACAAGCAAGAATAACCGAGATCAAATCACAGAGCTGCTCCAGAAGATTGATGAGATGGTGGCAGAAAACAGTCTGTTCTGCCTCAACCCTCAATGTGCTGCAGAAGAAAACATTCGGGATACTGACACACAACAAGATGAGGAAATAAGTCTGGATGCTGACCGTGTGCTGAAATTACTACAGCAGGAGATTATCAACAGGTTTAAGGGGATCAAAAGTCGACTAAAACACTTAGGGATGGATTTCACTGGATGTACAGAGATCAGAAGTCACTGTAGCATTTCAGACCCTCCAAGCTGTAAGTTTGCACCCTCATTACACAGTTTTAGTTAGATTTTTGCACTTTTTTATGGCTAGATTCTAATTTAGCTATTAAATGACTTCTCAGAGGACATCTTTAAATGTCTATGTTTTAGGATGTATTTGAGCACCCTGTGCACTCTTCTCTCTCTCAGTCTCAGCTGATGAGAAACTCAAGGAAAAGATGAGGAGAGAAGGAAGCAGATGGGAAGTAACTTTAATGGACGCGTTCTTGAACAATCAGAATCCTGAAGCATCATCTGGTGAGTTATTTAGCTTTTTAAGAATACATGTTTTCTCGATCTGGATTTCCATTGCTTGAAGGACATTTTTCTTAATATTTATATAGCATAAAATAAAACTAATTTATTTTCTTGCCAGAGATCACATTTATTTTCTACCCCTCACATTTTCATATTCACAGATTCACATGAGAAGGTGTTAGGGTGGCTTCAAAGATGTGATGAATACAGCTCAATTGGATATGGAACGAGCTCCAACATCAGCAATCTAGAAGATCCAGAGCCCAGAGACAAGACATAAAAAGCAGTTTACAGAATAAAGCACTCTTTAAACA
>NW_015505408.1:1250814-1262169 GCF_001515645.1 Sinocyclocheilus grahami
GTATTGTATTTGGTTTGTAGCAAAGCTGTTAACACTTTTCCTCCGTGTTTGAATTCCGGCTTTTGTTTTGTTTGCTTAATAAAAGGTAAACTGCTGCATCAGGATCCACCTCTCCTCTTCTTACCTCACCACTGTAAGAGATTTAGTTCAAATCAATGAACAGCAAAATAAAATAGTTGCAAGCGACAATCCTCCCGTATATAATTGTTGTATAATACATTTATTTGTGCATGTTTTACTGCTAATGTCCACCCCATTTAGATGGTTCAATTCTGCAGATATAAGAGATAGCATATGGGTTCTTATTAAACCAATGAGAAAGAGTTCTGCTGATCTGCGCATGCATGAAACAAGCACTTAAACGAAGGGGTGAAATTAAAATTTTTTTGGTTTCTAATGGAGTTGATGAAGACTATTCACTTCATATGCTTTAGACATTTAAAACATCCATGTTTCACATCATTATTGGGTGCTTAATAAAATAATTGAATACACGTTACGTCATTGCGTGATTACGTAAACGAACTAATGAAATAAACCAGTTTATTGTAACGAACTGTTCTGCACCGAAAGTGGCCAACCCCGTAAAACATCAAAGAATAAGAATTAACTGTCTGAAAGAACCAGTTCATTGAAAAAAATCCCAGTATTTCCCAGTTAACCTGAGGCTCTGGATTACAGGTATTAATGTTCAGTTTCTTGCACAGACCAAATGTTTTGCTTCTTAAGACCTCAGTATATCATCAGGACCCACAGGTATTAATTTTGTGTTCCTTGATATGTGTCTTTTTTTTAATTCTCAAAAATGGGCAGCCACTTGTAACGGTGGTGGCACCCAGGTTAGGGTGGCTTCAAAGATGTGATGAATACAGCTCAATTGGATATGGAACGAGCTCCAACATCAGCAATCTAGAAGATCCAGAGCCCAGAGACAAGACATAAAAAGCAGTTTACAGAATAAAGCACTCTTTAAACATGTTTTACGTGTGTACACTCTATAAAAAATACAAACTCTTTGTTTTGAATGTGTCTAATATTTGTGTGAGATATGTTAATAATTTATAATCTTGTGTTATCTGAAAGCTATATTTATATGATTATTTCATGAAAATTGAAAGTAACCTAAATGATTAAAGTCATGTTTAGTTTCTGTTTAATTTTTATTTTGTTCAGTATATTTGTTCCTGTTTTCCTGAGCCTTAGTTCCTATTTTCTTGGAAATAAACCAAGAAAATGGTTGCTCATGTTCACCACCCATGTCTTGTTTAGTTGCTTATGTGCTCTCAGTTTTTTTCTTCCCATTGTTTTGTATTGTATTTGGTTTGTAGCAAAGCTGTTAACACTTTTCCTCCGTGTTTGAATTCCGGCTTTTGTTTTGTTTGCTTAATAAAACCTGAGACGTTCCCTTTCAAGGGAACTTCGAACTGCGTCCTCTAGGGGTCGCTATGGGGAACGCCTCATCGTGACCCGTGTCTGAAGCATACATTGAAAAAACACCAACAACACGTTGGCCGGTGACAGCCATGGCGTCACTACCGGTGCGACTATAAGATGGCTGTCAGTAACATTATTCCTTACGGCCAAAGGCCTAGGCTACATACCCCAAAAACGTACCTGTTAGGGCCAGAACTCCTGGGCCCGGGGTAGAGCTCAAGGCTTGGAATCAGGAATAGATTCCTTTAAGGGAATACGACCAAGAGCCTAGAATCATACTAAGTCTTGGCCTGTCACACAGGGGCTACCGCATGCTCTGCATATGCTGACGGAACTGTCTCAACAGACCCCTAGTAGCAACACTCTGTTAAAGTAGGTATCCAGAGGATACATAGGTGGAGTGGTGCCCAAGGTGGAACCGGGGTTTTAAACCACTCAAGAAAGAGCATGAGGCTGCCGCGCGTAGCTCTTACCATACAGGATTTTAGAAAGAACCCAGGGTACTAGCGTGCGAACTCACCACAGTGTGGATTTTAGAAAGTGTACAAAGACTTACGTGCACACTTACCATAACATGGATTTTAAAAAATGCTCTAAGGGGCCCTCGTGGTACTCTAAAAGAGCAGCCCATAGATGTAAATGGTGCATCCCAAAACACTATGTTTGAGAAGTCATCAACTCGATCTAGGTTATAATGCTAGCAGTAAATCTCTAGCTGAGGGAGCAAACACCCAGCTCTCAATCGAGAGGGGGCTCGACCTACAGCATGTTCCAATGCTGGAACAGCTAGCAGTTACTTAGCTGAGGGAGCAACACACCCAGTTCTCAATCGAGAGGGGGGCTTGACCTGCAGCATGTTCCAATGCTGAAACAGCTTGCAGTAACTTACTTAGCTGAGGGAGCAACACACCCAGTTCTCAATCGAGAAGGGGGCTCAACCTACAGCATGTTCCAATGCTGGAACGGCTAGCAGTAATTTACCTTAGCTGAGGGAGCACAACACCCAGCTCTCAACGAGAGGGGGCTCGACCTACAGCACGATCGTTAGAAATCAGAAGGGTAAGCGTACTGCAAGCTAACCAAAAAACCCATCAGAGAGGCGGAGAAAGGGCCTATTTCGCCTGATGCTGCTGGTTCCAGGTGCTCTGGGAAAACAGAGAACTCAACTCTGACGTGAGAGGAGAACTCTGAATTCAGAAAGGAGTAGCGTGCTCATAGGTAACCCTTTGATAAAAGGGGAACACTGCTCAACACTACCACGAGAACAGCCCACGGAGCGAGGGATCCAACTCCTCAGAAGGGAGAGAATTCAAACGCTCGAAAGAAAGCACCATGCTCACAATAACCCTCAATGGTGAGGGGAGTGATGCTTCCAAAGTGTGTCGACAGAGACACACTAGTTGAGTGGAGCCCAAGGTACCGGGGTCTAAACCAACTCAGAGAAAAGGAACGAGGCTAATAACGCATAACCCTTACCATACAGGATTTCAGAAAAGTGGGCAAAGCATAACGTGCACACTTACCATTATGTGGATTTTAGAACGTGCGCAAAGCTTAACGTGTACACTTATCATAGTATGGATTTAAGAGTTTTCCAAGCATCTGTTCACAGATACCCGGAAGTACTGAGCAAAACAGGAGAGGCAAGCTCAAATGGAACCCTCTAAGGTGAGGGGAGCACTGCCTGAGACAGCACTACACAAGAAGGTTCTTGCAAATGCCACCTATACTTCCCGCTCGATGCCTCAGCAAGAGGGGATATCCTGGTGATCAGGAGGCCCCTCAGGGCGACCTAGATACGGTATACCAGACAGGGCAGACTGAAAGCATAAGCCCAGCCCGGATGTCCAGGAAATTTTGCAGTGCCGTGCCGGGGGCCTGATGATCAAGAAGGCTTCCGCAGAAGCCTGTGACCTCGCCGCATGATCCAGGAAGCATGAAGCCGAAACCAGGTTATCATACCGGCTGGACATCATATCAACGAGTGAAGTAAACACTGCAAGTCGAGCACCCGGTTTCTGAATAAATCACTTTATTTGGCCTTCCGACAATGGCTATGACAATCTGGCGCTTCAGAATCAGCTACTGTTTTGTTATTAGTTCAAGTATTTGCTATTGACTGTTCAAATGCGGAGTTTTTAGCATCGTGTGTGTGTGTGTGTGTGTGTGCGAGCGAGAGAGAGACACACCAAATAATGATCTTTAAAAAAAGCATCATATGATCCCTTTAATGATTTCACTCTTAGGTTTTAATGAAAGCAAAAATGTCTGAAATGTACATCTATATCATGGGAATATCAAATAATAACCCCATTAATTGCAAGGATTAAATAAGGATTAAATGAAAAAATAATAACACATGACATGTCATGCAACATGACACTCTTCACAAATGTAAAAACACAGATGTATCCACAAATCCGTCATTAACAGACACAAAATACTTTGATATTCAACATAACACAATGTCATAGTTCCAGAGATACAAATTTATATCAATTAACCTCAAACCTTCTGATGACTAAATCTCACAAATGTTGATATATTAGATTTTTGTTTTTATGATTCGGTAGTAAAATGTTACATATGAATATGCAAAGATAATTAATACTTGTCTAATTACATGACTGAACATGACACTTCAGAACCCACAACAGATACACTGGTTTTTGGACCTACTGAGAATCCAGTTCCCAGAAATTTTGCTTCCACCCCACCCAGACCAGCAGATGCACCCGTGTCAACTCCAAGTCCCAATTTTACACCAGCTGGACCGGCTTTAGCTGATGCACTGGCGATTTCAGCTCGAGCCATTGCTCCGACTCCAACCACACTGACTTCAGCACCAACTGAGGCGTTTGGGCCTTTGGCTTCTGCCTCAAATACACTGTATTCAGCACAAGCTCTTCCAACTCCTGCTTCTGCATAGACTCCAGCCTTGGGAATCCTCTTTCCTGGTTTGTCTTCAAGACCGTGCGTGTATTTTCCAGCTCGAGCATATATCTTTTTTGCATGGACATGTGGTGATCTGTCATACGTATCAATTATGTTTACGGTATCGACTATATCAACATGAGATGATGTGACTTTCACATTTCGCTTCTTGGTAGTATTCCTTTTGATTTTCCAAGTTTCCTTTTTTAACAATTTCTTATTTACATCACTTGAACTTTTTAGATCTACACTGTGTTTTTGCCTCTCCACAGCTGTTTGGTATAAAGTATGTTAGATTCTTCATCTGCAAATAATACAAATGAACTTTAATGCAGTGCAAGCAGGCACAGACATTTAGAAAAACACCAAGATTTATATGAATTTATACCATTTTACACTAAACAGCAGAGGGAAACCATGTTTGTACCTTTGTACCTACTCGTACCTAGTTTTCCTAGTAATTTAATCATAATCAGTTGCCTTTTGGGGATCTTCACATACAAACATACGGTCCCTCTCAGTGACCAGACAATCTCTACAGATGTCAGTCAAATGAATGATGGTTTCTTGGTTGAAATATTTTTCATGGGCTGCTTGTTTCACTGTCAAACTCAGACAAAGTGAATATGTTTCAAGGGGTTGCTCTACTTCCTCTAGTCGATTAATGACTTGGTTTTAAAATATCTTCATTACATTTAAAACTTCAATAGTGTATTTGACAATTTAAGCACATACTACTGACTGATTTTCTATTTGCCAAATTACTACACAGTTCTCCAACCTCTAGGTGGAACCATTTCAAAACTTACATTGTCACATTGACACAGATTATTCTCTCTCTCTCTCTCTCTCTCGATTGATAATTAATTCAAGGTAAATGTTATAGTTCATTAATTAAAGCGCTAGAATGTTAGCACTGAAATTTTGCTTCCACCCCACCCAGACCAGCAGATGCACCCGTGTCAACTCCAAGTCCCAATTTTACACCAGCTGGACCGGCTTTAGCTGATGCACTGGCGATTTCAGCTCGAGCCATTGCTCCGACTCCAACCACACTGACTTCAGCACCAACTGAGGCGTTTGGGCCTTTGGCTTCTGCCTCAAATACACTGTATTCAGCACAAGCTCTTCCAACTCCTGCTTCTGCATAGACTCCAGCCTTGGGAATCCTCTTTCCTGGTTTGTCTTCAAGACCGTGCGTGTATTTTCCAGCTCGAGCATATATCTTTTTTGCATGGACATGTGGTGATCTGTCATACGTATCAATTATGTTTACGGTATCGACTATATCAACATGAGATGATGTGACTTTCACATTTCGCTTCTTGGTAGTATTCCTTTTGATTTTCCAAGTTTCCTTTTTTAACAATTTCTTATTTACATCACTTGAACTTTTTAGATCTACACTGTGTTTTTGCCTCTCCACAGCTGTTTGGTATAAAGTATGTTAGATTCTTCATCTGCAAATAATACAAATGAACTTTAATGCAGTGAATGCAGGCACAGACATTTAGAAAAACACCAAGATTTATATGAATTTATACCATTTTACACTAAACAGCAGAGGGAAACCATGTTTGTACCTTTGTACCTACTCGTACCTAGTTTTCCTAGTAATTTAATCATAATCAGTTGCCTTTTGGGGATCTTCACATACAAACATACGGCCCCTCTCAGTGACCAGACAATCTCTTTCTTTACTTCTTTATTATTCTAGGTTTAACCTTTTATGGATTTGCTTATCTGCTAATACATTTTTTCCATTTGAATGTCTTATTGTTTCTCAGCTTAGCTGGTTTGTTTTTTTCCCTTGTTCCAAATCTTTCTTTCTTTTTTTTAAGTTTCATTCCTACACAAATTATTAGTTTATACAAGTTTTTAAAATGATCTAGATCCAAATTCATGATCTAGAATAAAATAGGTTGCTTAATGTAATATTCTGTGTATTTTAGTAATGCTTTTGCTTCACACATACAAACTCGTGGAGTCGAGTCTGGTACAGAGTGATACTATCTCCTTGACCTTTTCTGACCTTTCTGCTTCACACTGATCTGAGTTTTCACATGCAAGTCCCTCTTCTTTCTTGGACTCTTTCCTATTCTTCATTTTAATTCCTATTTTTAGATGTTTAAGTATATTTCTTAATGCTTCTTATGCGAGTTTTGATCTTTTGTGTTCATAATTTTATTCTTAGGAAGCTGTGTCATAATAGACTGTCCTGAAGCTCCCTGCAATTTTAAATTAAATATGTTAATTTAACATCTAACATCTTTAATTTGTTCATTTGTGCACTTTCTCAGTAGGGTTTATGTATTGGTTTCCAGAGCTTTTTCTCTGTTTTTTGAAAAGTTATAAATTTTAGCATGCACTGTTTCTTCTGTCTAACAGAATTTCATCTTCTGTTCTTGCTTACTAGATTAGCCATATGACCCCCACTGAATAAATATAAAATATGTATTTTCTTAATGATCACTAATGTAATTCATGGAAAGCTGGCAAAGTTAAAATGTATTAAACGTATATTTAATAAAAACAAAGAAATATATGCCATTAATATCTGTAAAATAAGTAAATTAGCCAATTTGTATTAAATAAAGGACTGCAGATATGAGTACACACCATTTAATTCAACAAACGTGTGATATTCTACTTAGTATGTCCTCCATAATTTTAAGTATACTTCTCTGACCCTTCATTCAGTTAATGACAAATCTGTCCTCTTTAAATGCCCTGGTCTTTAATGGGGAGTGTTGCCCAACTTGTCTCTACAGAATCCCCCAAAGGTGCTCATATCGTCATTGTCATGTTAAAAAAGTGCCCAACAACGCAAGGAATGAGAAGAGGGTAGCATCTTCTGTTTCAAGTTTTTGTATTACATCACAGATTGGTGTGAGACTTCATGACAGTATTGCTAAAGCACAACTCCCTCACACCTCCAGCTCTCATATATCCCTATATAACAGCTTTACTACCAATGAACTTCACTGTGAGAACCAGGCACTTCTCATCACTCTTCTCTTGTAGCAACACCATAACATTTTGGATGCTGTTAGATCCGAAATGAGTGACTTGAATGACAATATGTTTACAACCAAACGTTTTTTAGTTGTGGATTATCGTGATGTTTTTATCAGCTGTTTGGACTCTCATTCTGACGGCACCCATTCACTGCAGAGGATCCAAACACATTATTACAGTTACACTGACTACGACAGTACTGCGAAAAGCAATACACATTCGATTCAGGTTTATTGTATAGCGCTTTTCACAATACATTTCTAAGCAGCTCTACAGATAATTCTTGTTTCAATGTTCCAGTTACTGTAGGAATTATTCTATTATCAGCCACAGATCAAGGTAATATCCATATGGCAGTAATATATAACATGTTTTGAGGTTAGTTAACATCATGTATTCAGTTAAGCAGACACAACAAATATGTTAGGCAGCAATCACTCGTACTTGTAATGATTGCAATACTAATATTTGATAGTTCTGTATGTTGATCCAAAGTTGGCATCATCTGAAGTCTTCGCAATTGTTGGCGTTGCCTGAAATCTTTGCAAAGGTTGGACCCAAACTAGAGTTGGCATTATCTAATTAAACACACCTACATAACCAAATTCAAAAAGCCTTTGTGTACTCATAGCTCAACAACAATACTAATTCTGCATTAAAAACACTTTCTGTTTTTGACTTAATGGTTTGGTAGTAAAATGTTACATTATACATTTATTTAAAGGTGATTAATACCTGTCTGATCACGTGACTGAACATGACGCTTCATTACCTAGAACAGATACACAGTTTTTTTTACCAATCGAGAATCCGGTTCCCAAGACTTTGGCCTCCACCCCGTCCAGACCAGCAGATGCACCCGTGTCAAATCCAAGTCCCAATTTCAGACCAACAGGACCGGCTTTAGCTGATGCACTGGCGATTTCAGCTGGAGCCATTGCTCCGACTCCCACTGTACTGGCTTCAGCACCAGTTGAGGCGTTTGGGCCTTTGGCTTCAGCCTCAAATATACTGTATTCAGCATGAGCTCTTCCAACTCCTGCTGCTGCATAGACTCCAGTTTTGGGAATCGTCTTTCCTGCGTCGTCTTCATGACCTTCCTCATATTTTTCAGCTCGCGCAAACTTGCCTTCTGTATAGGCACTTCCTGGTCTGTCATACGTGCCATTTATGTTTGTGGTATCGACTATATCAGCATGACCTGATGTAGCTTTCACATTTGGTTTTCCTTTCTGCTGCTGTTCAGTAGAAATATAATATTCTTATAATATTCAACTTTAATGCAGTGAAAAACAACACGCCTTATATGAATTTATACAATTTTACAACATAATTGTTCAAAAGGTCTAAAAGAAAGAAAATATCTGCATCTTCAAAATATCTTAGTAATAATATTATAGTGCATTATAGTGCTGTCAATTGATTTAAAACAACTAATTAATCCCTCATTTTTTTGTAATTAATTGTGATTAAACAGACATAATGCAGTTTGAGATATATTTTTATATTGTAGTCTAATACATATTTTCACAATTAAAACTCTAAATGAATATAGAAACAACATAAATCCATGAATACAAAAGATGTCCCCAGTTAGAAAATGACACATTTAGGGAAAAAAACACACAAATAGAATACATAAATAACAAATAACATAAAAATTTATTTTTTTAAATGTTAGTAAATATTGACTATTAAAATGCACTTACCGTTATCGTAATGTCCATGGTAGGATAAATGTAGGTTTTTGTAGTTTATAAATCTCAGGAGGTGTTTGATGGAGGGTCAGGGGTGGAGCTGTGTCTCGGTCCGTACCGATGCTCCTTATATAGCAGGACATCAACTGAAAGTGAAAGTGAAAAGTGAGAAGACCTGCAATGCATTTAAATGAACATCCTATGTCCTTTGATCACTTGAATCTGCTATAGAGGCCATTGTCACTTAAAAAAATGAACAAACCGAAGAGGTAACAAAGCAAAGAACCGTGGCTTGTATTGTAAAAACTATTATTTTTATTATTTGTTATTTACTAAAACAGAAGCCTTGAACAGAAGAGTCAGAAAAATACAAGTACACACACTTGCTGATAAATAAATATTGTGTAATTATTTATAATAATGAAGCTCAATATAGCCTCCTACTGTATAGTACAATTTATGCTTACTGACTTTAAACCTGTTCATTGTAACCAGAGGCGGACAAAGTACTCAACTCCATTACTTGAGTGAAAGTACAGATACTGCTGGTCAAATATGACTCCATTACAAGTAAAAGTTGTAAAGACAGATTTTTACTTAAGTAAAAGTACAGAAGTACTTGCTTTTAAAAGTACAGGTGCATCTCAATAAATTAGAATGTCGTGGAAAAGTTCATTTATTTCAGTAATTCAACTCAAATTGTGAAACTCGTGTATTAAATAAATTCAATGCACACAGACTGAAGTAGTTTAAGTCTTTGGTTCTTTTAATTGTGATGATTTTGGCTCACATTTAACAAAAACCCACCAATTCACTATCTCAACAAATTAGAATACTTCATAAGACCAATAAAAAATTATTTTAGTGAATTGTTGGCCTTCTGGAAAGTATGTTAATTTACTGTACATGTACTCAATACTTGGTAGGGGCTCCTTTTGCTTTAATTACTGCCTCAATTTGGCGTGGCATGGAGGTGATCAGTTTGTGGCACTGCTGAGGTGGTACGGAAGCCCAGGTTTCTTTGACAGTGGCCTTCAACTCATCTGCATTTTTTGGTCTCTTGTTTCTCATTTTTCTCTTGACAATACCTAGATTCTCTCTGGGGTTCAGGTCTGGTGAGTTTGCTGGCCAGTCAAGCACACCAACACCATGGTCATTTAACCAACTTTTGGTGCTTTTGGCAGTGTGGGCAGGTGCCAAATCCTGCTGGAAAATGAAATCAGCATCTTCAAGAAGCTGGTCAGCAGAAGGAAGCATGAAGTGCTCCAAAATTTCTTGGTAAATGGGTGCAGTGACGTTGGTTTTCAAAAAACACAATGGACCAACACCAGCAGATGACATTGCACCCCAAATCATCACAGACTGGGGAAACTTAACACTGAACTTCAAGCAACTTGGGCTATGAGCTCCTCCACCCTTCCTCCAGACCTTGGTTTCCAAATGAAATACAAAACTTGCTCTCATCTGAAAAGAGGACTTTGGATCACTGGGCAATTCTTCTTCTCTTCTTCTCCTTAGCCCAGGTAAGACGCCTCTGACTTTGTCTGTGGTTCAGGAGTGGCTTAACAAGAGGAACTGTAGCCCTGTAGCCAAATACCTTGACACGTCTTGTGTGTGGTGGCTCTTGATGCTTTGACCCCAGCCTCAGTCCATTCCTTGTGAAGTTCGCTCAAATTCTTGAATCGATTTTTCTTGACAATCCTCATAAGGCTGCGGTTCTCTTGGTTGGTTGTGCATCTTTTTCTTCCATGCTTTTTCCTCCCACTCAACTTTCTGTTAACATGCTTGGATACAGCACTCTGTGAACAGCCAGCTTCTTTGGCAATGAATGTTTGTGGCTTACCCTCCTTGTGAAGAGTGTCAGTGATTGTCTTCTGGACAACTGTCAGATCAGCAGTCTTCCCCATGATTGTGTAGCCTAGTGAACCAAACTGAGAGACCATTTTGAAGGCTCAGGAAACCTTTGCAGGTGTTTTGAGTTGATTAGCTGATTGGCATGTCACTATATTCTAATTTGTTGAGATAGTGAATTGGTGGGTTTTTGTTAAATGTGAGCCAAAATCACAATTAAAAGAACCAAAGACTTAAACTAATTCAGTCTGTGTGCATTGGATTTATTTAATACCAGTTTCACAATTTGAGTTGAATTACTGAAATAAATGAACTTTTCCACGACATTCTAATTTATTGAGATGCACCTGTACTTAAGTACAAAAAGTAAATTTCCTTTTTATGTCAATGCACTATTTTATTGTTGTACGTAATATTTGCA
>NW_015505408.1:1262959-1263701 GCF_001515645.1 Sinocyclocheilus grahami
CAATACTCAAGTAAATGTACTTAGTTACTGTCCGCCTCTGATTGTAACCAATGTTACACTGTAAGATGAAGATGAAGAGTTTCCAGATCTGTCTGAGGACACTGAATACAGTCGGAGGATTCAGGCTCAGTGACATAAACTGCATCACTGCACCATTAGACTAAGTGATGTGAAACTGGAGGATCCAATTTCAGATTCATGACTCAAACAGATGTTGGGAAATTGATTGGTACACTCTGAGCGACTCTTGATAGCCTATATTATTACTGAACAAGGATCTGTGTCTGGTCAGTACTGCCACTCCCTAAACAGACAAACTAGGGCATCAACTGAAAGTGAAACAGAAAAGGGAAAACATCTGCAGTGCATTTATGGCAAGCTGTTTTAACATTTAAATCCTTAAAATGTACTAGTATATATTTTCATGCTGCTAGTAAACTACTTAATTATACTAGACTACTAGTATTCCATCAGGTACTAGTATCACTGGCTACTAGTGTGTATTATTCAGGTGCTAGTGCCTTTAAGATACTAGTACTTATTAGATAGTAGTTCTTGCTCATTAGACACTAGTGACTAGTGGAGTTTTATTTAAATATTTTTGTTAAATTTGAGATTTTGAGATGAGTCACTGTAGTCTAATTTGACTCTCATGTTTAATATGTATTACTTAAAAGATGATTTTTTATAAAATGTAGTTTGATCTTCTCAGTGCAAAAGGTTAAGGAGGTTATTAAAGTTT
>NW_015505408.1:1264430-1268487 GCF_001515645.1 Sinocyclocheilus grahami
AGCAGTTTTCACAATACATCATTTCAAAGCAGCGTTACAGATAATACTTGTTTCAGTGTTACAGTTGGTAAGTATTCTGTTATCAGCCACAGATGAGAGTAATATGTGCGCAATATATATATAATGTTACGTGGTAGGTAACATCATATATTCAGTTAAGCAGATACAACAAGCATGTTAGACAACAATTACAACCTGTGCTCATAATGATTACAGTATAAGGATAATATCTGACAGTTCTGTACGTCGATCTAAAGTTGGCGTCATCTGAAGTCTTCACAAAGATTGGATCCAAACTGGAGTTGGCGTAATCGAATTAAAAACACCTGCATAACCAAATACAAATATTTATTCTTAAATGAAAACAAGAGTCTCAACAATTGTAGAATTATAAAATCTAAAATATAACTATCTTTTGTAATATTGTTGTAATAAATGTAATTCTGTGTATTTATAACTCAACAACAGTTCTTTAAAATTCGATAACGTTTAAAAAACTTTAAAAAAATTTTTTTTTTACTTTTTCTGTTTCAGTTTTTGTCTTTGCTGTTCGTTAGTAATACATACCTTCATTATTACATGACTGAACATGACACTTCTGAACCCAGAAAAGATATACAGGTTTTTGGACCAATTGAGATTCCAGTTCCCAGTATTTTGACTTCCAACCCATCCAGACCAATAGATGCACCCGTGTCAACTCCAAGTCCCAATTTTCCACTAACTGGACCAGCTTTAGCTGATACACTGGCAAGTTCAGCTTGAGCCATTGCTCCGACTCCAACCACCTAGCTTCTGCACCAGCTGAGGTGTTTGGGCCTTTGGCTTCAGCCTCAAATATACTGGCTTCAGCACGAGCTCTTCCAACTCCTGCTTCTGCAATGTATCCAGCCTTGGGAATCCTCTTTCCTGCATATGTTCCGCTTCGAGCATAGGTGCCTTCTGCATTGGTATCTGCTGGTCTATCAAACGTGTCAATCATATCTATGGTGTTGCGTATTGACACATTAGCTGATGCAAGGCGGACAGTTGGCTTTGTTGTAGTATCCCTTTTGACTTTCCGTGGCTTGTGTAATGCCTTTTTAATGTCACTTGAATCATCTACGCTGTCATCATCATCTTCATGCAGCCATGTGGTATGAATCATATCAGATTCTTAATCTGAAAATAAATTAGTTTTAATGCAGTGCATATAGTCAGACATTTAGAAAAAATAACAATATTGTAGCCGGGTAAGGTATAGCCCAGGTATGATTGGCTGATGTCATGCCATGATTGGTTAACATGGTTTAAATCCTATGAACCTATCAGTGTTGGCATTTGATAATATAAAAAGGGAAGGGTTTGATTACTCGGGATGCATCATGCTTGGTACTAGACCTTTGTGGAAGGAAGTCATTATGAACAAGGGATGGGTCTTGGTGCATCCTCCTGTTGTGTTTTAGCAGTTAAGCCTTTTTCAGGTTAGTCTCCCAGTTATAAAAAGGATTGTTTTGTTTATATAAGGAGAGTCTTTATTTGTCATTTTTCTTTTGGTCATCAGCATGCTAGTGGCCGTGGTCTTGCGTGATGAGCTACCATGCATTTTGCTACATGGTAAATCTCTCTCGGTATGTATGATGGGAGCTTGTCATGTGTTCTAATGAGTGTAATATTGTAGATAATCTGTTTTATGTTCAGCAGGTGTAACTGCACATCCAGGGGTTTCCAGTAACTTGGTTGGAGACGACTGTACATCAGAGATGTGACTGCACTGCTGCTTTGTTGTTTGTAGTGTTTGTTGGGTGACTGTTTTAACTTTGTCTGTCTTGGTCTTATTTTGGTTAACTTGGTTTGTATGGGTTTTCTTTTATTCATCCATGAGCAGTCATTCATTAACTTGAGTGTGAGTTAGCAGGGAGACAAGTAAAATATTTGGCCTTGGTCGGCCATTTTGTTATTTTGTTTTTTTGTTTTTCTTTGTACAAGTAGTTGTCGAATCTGTGTATATGGACTCTTTTTGGAGTAGATTGTTCTGTTGTGGTATGAAAGTGAGTTTTGTATTTTTGAATGTGTTTTGAAGTTTGTACCGGTTAACCATGTTGTCATTTAGGAGTAAATGAGCGGGGGTTGTAGTCTTTTAGCATGTCCACATGGAGTGCGGTGCTCAACCAATTGTATTGCTTTCACAACTGTGTGGTGTGGGGATGGTGTGAGGTGAAAATCCAAAAGGCCCCCGCTGGCCAATTCTCTCCTACTGGTCATTTCTGTAACTGGTAGATTTGTGTATCTGATTTGATTAAGATTGTGTATAAAAACCAATGTGTTAAACGGTTTCATTTGTGTATAAATAAATGGCTTAATTTTTATACTTTGCCTATGTCTCCATGCTCACCCTGCCTTTGCCAACGAACCTGTGTGCCCTTGTATAGGGTTACGTCCCAGTATATTCCGGGTGGCGTAGTCGATTTGTATCCATTGTTGTTGGTAACTTCCCCTACCTGACCACTTATTGCCACAATATGAATTTACATCGTCATAGCTGCCATTTTACATCGAACTTTAGAACAATGTGAAGCTGAAATTATTTTTACTCAAGCTTGCAAACTGTTATTTCTGAATTTGGATTTGTTTGCCTACACAATCCTCTACACAAGGAGGCTCTAATTATTCAAAAGGCAAAAGTCATCTTATGCATCTCCACAATTGATTATGCTTGTGTCTCTTGGAGTTGTCCAGAAGACATTTTTCGTGGAGTTTGTGCTATTCTCTGCCTGACTGGTGGGATTGTGTAGTGAGTGTGGCTTAACTATCACGCCAAGCAAGAGTGACCAATAGAAACCGGTCTTTCATTCTAGTGCATAGATACCACTAACTGAGATGCAGCTTCATTTGCATTCAAAACTTTTCCTGCAAACAATGACAGAAAAAATGCGAGATGAAAATGCTCCTTTCTAAAAGAGTGAATAGTGAATTTGGCCAAATTTTAAAATTAAATGTTGTACAAATGAAAAGGTTGGGAATCATATTTGTTTCATATGCTTTTTATTGGGAGTGGGTGACCTCTAACATGAATTTTGCCTAGAGCCTCCAAATGTCTAGAACCGGCTCTGATTGTATGAATGGAACAGGAATGATGCAAAGTCTCCAGAAAGTCCTATAAACACATTATAACAGTTATAAGAGAAAAGCAATAAACATTTGATTCCGTTCAGGTTTATTTCACAATACATATTGTTTCCAAGCAGCTTTACAGAAATTGTTTGTTTCAATGTTACAATAGTATTGTTATCAGCCACAAAGTAATGGCCGTATGGCAGTAATACACATGCGTTTGACTGAATTGCTTAGCAACTTTCATGATGACTGTTGTTGTTTATTAAATATTATTATTCAATAAATAATATATTTATATAAATAATAGTACTAGCCTAATTAATAATAGTAGCCTAGATATTTAGTATCGAGAAGCGATCTGTTAGTTACATTGTTCCGCCGTTAGATGAAGACAAGAGACTGTAATCAGGGTTTGAAAATGAGCGAGTGAATCTTTAGGATTATACTATAATAACCCCTACAAATACAACTCATTATATACACTAAACACTTTAATAGAGACAGACAAGTAGATGTTTGTGAAAGATGTTTTTTTCTGTTTTAGAGGGATGAACATTGTTAAATTATACCATATTTATTGCATCAAAATTTGTTAATACTTTATTATAGGTTAGGGTGGATAAATTTATCAGTTGTTTATTATTCATGCAACTATACACATTACTGTTATAGTTTTCATTAATAACCATTGCTTTATAGATTTTAACTTTGTCTAGTGCCCTTATGAATGTTTTTAGCATGATTTTGTGAAAATGTATCTATTATACAGAATGAACATGGACTTTTTCATGGCTAGTGTTTGCATTTCATTTCATTCTGTAACTTATTGTTCAACAGATCCGTGTACTAGTGTTAACGGACGCTAAACATTCTTGCAAACTGTCTAAACTGAATTAAACATGCAGACACTCATATGAGGAGTTTTAAACAACAAATTAGTCATTCAGAGAAATGTTATTTT
>NW_015505408.1:1268504-1270999 GCF_001515645.1 Sinocyclocheilus grahami
TTCAAACGAATGTTTTATTGTGAATATGAGATTGAGCTGAAGAATAATCAGGTAATCACACTCACTCAGTCCATCTCTTTCTCTTAATACTCTACATAATACAGTGACATTTTAATTGGCTACAATATTACAGTAAGCTTTCAATGAAGCATCTCAATGTTTCTTTGTTCTAGTTCTAAAGTGAGGTTTTCAAATTAGTAATGGAGGCTTGTCTCAGCTGTTAAACTGCAAAACTGAGATTTGAATCTGTGGCTGAAGGAAGAAGTTCTGCACAAAAGAGGGTTTTTAAGACAGTCCGTTGTTGTTGTTTCTTATGTATTTATTGGCTGTAGGCCATGTCACAAAGCTCAAATGATCATAAATGGATTTCTTGAACATAATAGTGTGTTCACTATACTGAAATGGGATGTGGTGGAACGGCATATTCACGTCATGGATGTGCAGCCTACAAATCTGCAGCAACTGTCTGATGCTATCTATCTATCAGCACTAGGCTATATAAGCACTATATACTATATAAGTTACAGCTGATTTCTTATAGAATGCTTTCACAAAAGGACCGTGGAGTTTGCAAAAGCCGGGGAGATATTTTAGTGAATTGTACGATTGATGCAGAAATCCAAAGTTCTGCGAACACATTATTTTACCATAAAACTTGGAATGACAGCACTGACGAGAAAAGTAATAAGCATAGCCATGCATAACCAAATATAATTATTTATTCTTAAAAAAAAAAGTCATTTGTAGAATTATAATATTAAATTTTTTTTTATTTCATATTGTTAAAGTATAATAATTCTGTGTATTTATAACTCAGTAACAATATTAATTCTGCATTAAAACTGGTTAAAGATTTAAAAAAAATAAAAAATTCTGTTTGTCTTCATGGTTTGGTAGTAAAGTGTTACACAAATTATTACAAATTATTATTTAATACCTCTGTGACTACATGACTGAACATGAAGCTTCTGAACCCAGAACAGATATACTGGTTTTTGGACCAATTGTGACTCCAGTTCCCAGGAATTTGACCTCCACCCCATCCACACCAGCAGATGCACCCGTGTCAAATCCAAGTCCCACTTTCACCCCAACTGGACCGGCTTTAGCTGATGCACTGGCAATTTCAGCTGGAGCCATTGCTCCGACTCCCACTGTACTGGCTTCAGCACCAACTGAGGCATTTGGACCTTTGGCTACAGCCTCAAATACACTGTATTCAGCACAAGCTCTTCCAACTCCTGCTTCTGCAAGGTATCCAGCCTTGGGAATCCTCTTTCCTGATTTGTTTTCAAAACCTGACGCATAAAAGCCTTGTTTAGCATAACCGCCTTCTGCATTGGCACCTGCTGGCCGGTCGTACGTGTCAATCATGCGTATGATGTCGCTTGAAGCATTAGATGTATCTTGCGCTCTTGACTTTTTTATGGGAGCCTCGACGATTTCATTTGTGCCAGCATTCTCTTCATCTGCAAATGAAACAGATGAGCTTCAATGCAGTGCAAATAGACATGGATGTTTAGAGAAACAACAAACTTTATATACATGTATGCCATTTTGCGCTGAACATTAGAACACTGTAAATGTGACGAGTTGGTTTTAGTGAACCTTGCAAGCTAATATTTCTGTATTTGTTGTGATTAAGTCTGAGATCTTCATAGTGTGTTAGTGAAGATATATTTTACATAATAAATAATATATTTTTAATTTAATAAAGACACATATTACACCTATTTCTTTGACCTTCAGCATTTGGGAATATTCAGAAACACATATAGGCTACTGTATAACAAACTACATTGAAAAAATGAAGAAGTACATAAATACACAAAATAAATTAACAGATAACACTAAAATGTAGAGTCTGTGCAAAGTCAGTGTTAGTAAATATAGACCAACTATTACAATACACTTTCGTCATCTCCATGGTGGAAATGTTTGGTAGCGGGTATATCGTAGTCTTCATCTGCAAATAAAACAAATGAGCTTTAATGCAGTGCAAATAGACACAGATGTGTAGAAAACAACAAGCTTTATATTAAAATGCACTTACCATTTCCACCATGTCCATGGTGGCTCAACTGTAGTTTTTTAGACATTTTAGTGTGTCACAAGTTCTCAATCTCAATAAGTCTTTGGTAGAGTGTCGTTGTGTCTCGGTCAGTGCCGCTGTTCCATATATATACTGTATGGGGCAGCAACTGAAAGTGAAAGCCAAAAACAAGAAGTCCTGCAGCAGGTTTAATTGGAACCCAAGTCCTTGATCACTTTCCATCCCATATGGAGCCCATTGTCACTTAAAAGAAATGTACAAACAGAAGTGGTGTATGATGAACACGTAAACTAGGACTTGTATTATTTGTTCCTGTTATTTATTAAAACTGAAGCCCTAGAGGATCACATCATATCTTGATCATCCCTTAAGACCCTGACAAAAAATCCAAAACACTCTTAAAAATTAAGATTCTTTATTTGCATCAATGGATCCATGAAGA
>NW_015505408.1:1271202-1273076 GCF_001515645.1 Sinocyclocheilus grahami
TTTGGTTGTTAAGGACTCGCTCATGCTGGTGAACAGCTCCTAAAAGAACATTTCTTTTCTTAATTTAAAGAACTTTTAAAAACCCTTTTAAAAAGACAAGTGGAATTTTGTGGAATTGAAAAATTCCATGTCCAGGTTCTTTAGATATTTAAAAGGTTCTTTATAGAACTTTTTCCCTAATATGGACAAAAGCATCCAGCTATCGCTGTAGCTAAGCTGAATAAAAAATGTGAAGACAATACATGCACATTTGCGACAATATAGTTTGTGTTTTTCAAGTCATCTCCAGGTAATAAATAAAGTATCTGAATAATGCAGTGCAAACTGACATAGCATTTATTACAGTGGTCTATAGAATCTATATGTCCTATATCTATGCCCTATTCTGTGATTAAAAAAAATAAAAATAGTATAAACAAATCTTTAAATTGCCATTAAGAAAAAAAATATGACACAATACAAATTATTGGTAATTGTCAGTCTATTTGACTTCTTTGACAATTTCTGTCCCCCTCACTTCTGAAATGATGGCTACGCCCCTGTTAGCATGTGTGTTTGCAGAAGTGTGTATATAAAATATGAAATTGAAAGGGGCACAGTTCATCCTCATATGTCGAAACTTCAGCGTTTGCTCTGATTCCCAGACTCAGTGTGTGGGTGTTTAATCTCTCTGTGTCATTAGGGGATGCAGACTTGCACTTGCACTCTCAGACTTGCACTCTCAGACACTTGAGCTTCTGCAATTGACATCACTTGCAGTCTTTTTTATTTTTTATTTTGTTCTATTTATTGATACATTTTTGTTTAAATCTCTTAACATTATACAACAGTAGCCAAGTGGTGAAGACAAGAAAAAAGAAACTAAATTACAATGTCACTTGCAATCGCCACTTGCACTCTCCGCTACCTGTAGAGGTGGACAGTAACGAAGTACATTTACTTGAGTACTGTACTTAAGTACACTTTTTGAGTATCTGTGAGTATAATTTTTTCTGGAAACTTGCTACTTCAACTTCACTACATTTGACAGACGAATATCGTACTTTTTACTCCGCTACATTTATATCAAGGTCCCCAAGTAGAAAGTCATTATATGTAGCAGTTTTTCCAGTGTCTGCATTTATTCACTGAACCCTTTTTTCTGAAAATCCGGCCTGCGAACTGCCAGGACCTTCCAGTGTTGCCAAGTCTTACAGTATTTCTATGTCTATAGTTTTCCGCCTAGCTTTGAATGGATGTTTGGCTGATTTTTTTAACGCAAATCTGGCAACCACTGGACTTTCCCCGCTAAACTAATGTTAACGTCTGCGCTACTGCACAGCTAAAAGTGCTCTAAAAAGGCAAATAAGATAATAAAAGACGAAAAAGGCACATATTAGTGTGGTGTGATCATCTGTGTGCTCACCACATTGATTTTAAATGGACAACTGTATGTGATGCCTTACGTAGGCCGAGCGCTCCGATCAAAGATCATAGAAGATAAATGATCGGCATACGGTAAATAAAAATTACCTACACCTTGATCTACATGACAGAGAAAATGTATAGTTTTTATTATCACAGTATCCACAAATTTACTATTCTCTCACTATAGTAACCATTATGCTATTCGTACGCTGTAAAAAGTGATTAGTTGAACTTACTTGGAAAACCTGTGGAAACTGATTGCCTCAAATTTCTCAAGCAAATTAGTTTATCATTTTTGAGTTAAAACTTACTGTAACTTTGTATAGGTAACTTGTGTATATGTATAGGTTACCAGAAAACTTGAGTGTTGCTAACTCAATTTGACAAGTTCAGCCAACTTCCAGATGTAAGTTAAGCTTAGCGCACGGAACTCAAACAAAACAGTTCTCTTAACAAGTCTGCTTTGT
>NW_015505408.1:1283556-1308859 GCF_001515645.1 Sinocyclocheilus grahami
CGCTTTTCTTAAGTAGATTCAGTGATTACTTTTTACAGTGTAGTAAAACTACAGTAACCACAAATTTAACATCAGAATCAGAATCAGAATGAGCTTTATTGCTAGGTATGTTTACACATATGAGGAATTTGTTTTCGTGACAGAAGCTTCCACAGTGTAACAGAATGACAGTGACAGAACAAAAAACACAGATAATA
This sequence comes from Sinocyclocheilus grahami, assembly GCF_001515645.1. Classification (NCBI taxonomy): domain Eukaryota; kingdom Metazoa; phylum Chordata; class Actinopteri; order Cypriniformes; family Cyprinidae; genus Sinocyclocheilus; species Sinocyclocheilus grahami. The sequence continues at coordinate 1,283,754 of NW_015505408.1, forward strand.
AAAAATTAAAAATAGAACAAGTAAATAAGGAATACAATTATACAAATTGACAATTGTATGTACGCAGACTGTTCCACACTGATGCTGAGTCACTGGAAGAGAATTGAATCCTTATTTTTTCAGAATAATTCCTCTTTGCCACTCTGATCTCCTTTTCCAGTGTGTATTTAGCCTGTTTATACAAGACATTATCCCCCTTCCTGTGAGCATCTTCTTTGGCCTGACGGAGCTGTTTGAGATTTGCAGTGAACCATGGTTTGTCATTGTTGTAGGTTAAATAAGTCCTGGTAGGAATGCACATGTCTTCACAGAAACGTGGTTTCATTATAGTAACTATAGTTTAATATTTGTAGTTAAACTATGGCAATACAAATGGTAGGCTAATATATCTGTCAAAAATGGCTGCTATTACCATATATATATTTTAAAAAACCTTACTACTCAGGCCTACTGGTAAATTGCTGCTAAAAACTGGTCAAGGAAGTATATCAATCTGAACATTATTTTGTTGTAAAAACTGCACATAAATAATTTTTTTTTTTTGCAAATAAATTATCAATAAGTAGGTTGAATGATCACACAGGTCAAAATGTTTTACTTCACTTTTTTACAACTTTGGAATCTAAACTGGGAATCGATAAGAATTTAAATCAATAAGCAGAATCAGAATGGATATAATTAAAACAATACCAAACCCTAGCCACATGTTGTGACGTTCACTGATTTATGAGCATTTTATGAACACTGATCAGTTGATGGCAAAATTCAAAAAGACGGTTCTTTGGCGCAACTTGCACACCCATGGCCATACTGAGAGAGTATGTTCCATTTTTCTGAAAATACTAAAGATTTGTTTTCTTTTCAATGTTTGCTTTGTTTGCCTAAAATGAACCTTTTAAAAAGAACTTTGTAACTTTTAAACAAGTATTAAAATTAATTCAATGTAGCTGTAGGAGTGTTAAATAAAAAATAACGTTTATTATCTTCATTCAGTTGTTCCATTTCTATAGGTTTTGTAACATAAAAGCTCTTCATTCCAAAGATAATACAAGCTAATCAGTGTATTCAGTAGGTTGCATTAGTGGCATAAGGTATTGTAAGTATACAACAATGGTAGGAATGCACATGTCTTCACAGAAACGTGGTTTCATTATAGTAACTATAGTTTAATATTTGTAGTTAAACTATGGCAATACAAATGGTAGGCTAATATATCTGTCAAAAATGGCTGCTATTACCATATATATATTTTAAAAAACCTTACTACTCAGGCCTACTGGTAAATTGCTGCTAAAAACTGGTCAAGGAAGTATATCAATCTGAACATTATTTTGTTGTAAAAACTGCACATAAATAATTTTTTTTTTTTGCAAATAAATTATCAATAAGTAGGTTGAATGATCACACAGGTCAAAATGTTTTACTTCACTTTTTTACAACTTTGGAATCTAAACTGGGAATCGATAAGAATTTAAATCAATAAGCAGAATCAGAATGGATATAATTAAAACAATACCAAACCCTAGCCACATGTTGTGACGTTCACTGATTTATGAGCATTTTATGAACACTGATCAGTTGATGGCAAAATTCAAAAAGACGGTTCTTTGGCGCAACTTGCACACCCATGGCCATACTGAGAGAGTATGTTCCATTTTTCTGAAAATACTAAAGATTTGTTTTCTTTTCAATGTTTGCTTTGTTTGCCTAAAATGAACCTTTTAAAAAGAACTTTGTAACTTTTAAACAAGTATTAAAATTAATTCAATGTAGCTGTAGGAGTGTTAAATAAAAAATAACGTTTATTATCTTCATTCAGTTGTTCCATTTCTATAGGTTTTGTAACATAAAAGCTCTTCATTCCAAAGATAATACAAGCTAATCAGTGTATTCAGTAGGTTGCATTAGTGGCATAAGGTATTGTAAGTATACAACAATGTGACAATAAAACAATGCATTTACTTTTTACTTTTGATACTTAAGTACTTTTAAAAGCATGTACTTCGTACTTTTACTTAAGTAAAAACCTGTCTTTACAACTTTCACTTGTAGTGGAGTAGTATTTGACCAGTAGTATCTGTACTTTCACTCAAGTAATGGAGTTGTGTACTTTGTCCGCCAGTGGCTACCTGCGGAGTCACTTGCAATCGACACAAATCGTGCGTGTTGCCAATGGAGACAAGAAGATGTGGTGGTGATTAAACGATTAAAACTAATTTAGTACCATAACATACAGGGTCCTGCAAGAAAAAGACAAGACCCGCAAATCCGTGGCCACAGAACAGCAGAATATGAACGCATGCACAGTCTCTCGTTAAGCGTTTTCCTCCTGTAGAAAAACATATAATGTATTAAGATACATTAAGTGCAATTAAAAGATCAAATTCGATATATAGTTATTTAATGTACTACAAGGCAAGCAGATGGCCATGAACACAATGCTCAAACTTTCACTTGTCCTCCCATACAGCAAAACGCTTAATGTGGCATAATAACGGATGATAAAGACAATTCAGTAGCCTATATGTCTTGTTGTTGACTCAAAGTATATACAGAACAGCATTAAGTGATTTTAAAAGGATCAACTCCGTACAGGCAAGCAGACGAGCCCAGAACGCAATGCGTTAAATTGCACGTTAAAAATGTTCCTCCCATAAAAAATCATTATTAATAAAACGCGTAATGTAACTTAATGGACAAAGACAATGATATAAAAGAGCTGTAGACAGTTTATTCTATATGGAAAAACGCTTAATGCGAAACTGTGCATGTTGCGTTTATTCTGGGCTCACCTGCTTGCCTATACATATTAGTTATGCATATTAATAATGTAGAGGAGCATACTGAGTTTGGCCTTTTTATTCCATTATGCCACATCATGCCACGTTTTGCGGTATTGGAGGAAAATACTATATACATATTCATTATATTAATAAACTGTATATTTAATTTGATATTTTAATAGCATCTTAATACATTAAGCCATGTTAAGTGTTTAAGTTTTTCTACAGGAGGAAAACGCTTAACGAGAGACTGCGCATGCGTTCATATTCTGCTGTTCTGTGGCCACGGATTTGAGGGTCTTGTCTTTTTCTTGCAGGACCCTGTATGTTATGGTACTAAATTAGTTTTAATCGTTTAATCACCACCACAGCTTCTTGTCTCCATTGACAACATGCACGATTTGTGTCGATTGCGAGTGACGCCGCAGGTATCGGAGAGTGCAAGTGGCGATTGCAAGTGACATTGTATGGGGCAGCAACTGAAAATGAAAGCCAAAAACAAGAAGTCCTGCAGCAGGTTTAATTGGAACCCAAGTCCTTGATCACTTTCCATCCCATATGGAGCCCATTGTCACTTAAAAGAAATGTACAAACAGAAGTGGTGTATGATGAACACGTAAACTATGACTTGTATTATTTGTTCCTGTTATTTATTAAAACTGAAGCCCTAGAGGATATATCTTGTCTGAAAAATATAGTCTAGTTTGATCATCCCTTAAGACCCTGACAAAAAATCCAACACACACGCTTAAAAATTAAGATTCTTTATTTGCATCAATGGATCCATGAAGAAAATGTTATTCCAACATCCATAAAACCTTTCCATGCAATCTTAAAAAGTGTTTGCAGAAGTCACACGCTCTTCTTTACTTGAAAGAGGATTTGCTGCAAAATCTTGAGAAGGCCAGTTCATCTCGAAACTTCAGCGTTTGCTCTGATTCCCAGACTCAGTGTGTGGGTGTTTAGTCTCTCGGTGTCATTAGAGGATTTCTGGAATATTACCAGTAAATTACTGTTTTAATCAGTCCTTGCAATGTTCTGGGATGAGAAGTTGTAACATTACCAGTAAATTAGCATTTCGATGCTACGTTTTGGTTGTTAAGGACTCGCTCATGCTGGTGAACAGCTCCTAAAATAATGTTTTTTTTCTTAGTTTAAAGAACTTTTAAAAACCCTTTTAAAAAGACCCTTTTTCCACTATAAAGACCCTTTTGTGGAATCGAAAAATTCCATGTCCAGGTTCTTTAGATATTTAAAATGTTCTATAAAGAACTTTTTCCCTAATATGGACAAAAGCATCCAGCTATCGCTGTAGCTAAGCTGAATAAAAAAATGTGAAGACAATACATGCACATTTGCGACAATATGTACTTTATGTGTGTTTTTCAAGTCATCTCCAGGTAATAAATAAAGTATCTGAATAATGCAGTGCAAACTGACATAGCATTTATTACAGTGGTCTATAGAATCTATCAAATATATTTTCTGCCCTATTCTGTGATAAAAACGGAAATCAAATCTTAAAATTGCCATTAAGAAAAAAATATTACAGAATACAATTTATTATAATTAATTGTCTATCAGTCTATTTGACTTCTTAGACAATTTCTGTCCCCCTCACTTCTGAAATGATGGCTACGCCCCTGTTAGCATGTGTGTTTGCAGAAGTGTGTATATAAAATATGAAATTGAAAGGGGCACAGTTTATCCTCATATGTCGAAACTTCAGCATTTGCTTTGATTCCCAGACTCAGTGTGTGGGTGTTTAATCTGTTTGTGGCATTAGGGGATACCAGTAAATTACAGTTTTAATCAGTCCTTGTAATGTTCTGGGATGAGAAGTAACCTTACCACTAAATTGTAATTTTGATGCTACATTTTGGTTGTCAAGAACTCGCTCATGCCTATAGACTGAACACGTAATGCATATGTGCATTGCATCACCATTTTTATAAACTCACGTTTTTTAGTTTACACAGAGACGATAGCGGTATTTATTTCCAAAACTTGCGATTTGAAACCAGTTTTCAAAAGTTTGTGTTTCCAGCCCGCCAAAAGAAAACACCCCCATAAAAATTTTTTCAAGGTAGAAGAACCATTTTCATTCCCCAGAGAGCCTTCTGGTTTTCAATGAAAAGTTATTTGGAAAACTGAAAATGGTTCTTCTTTATGCCCTAATAAAAAGTAATATATTTAGAATACATTTGTTTCATAATAAGTATAATTCAAATCTATTAACATATTTACTGACATATTGCTTGCTGATATAAAAATTATAATTTTATAAAAACTTTATTTGGAGTACTATTTGTATACAATTCAAATTTCTTAATATTAAGCCTAAAATTAGTTTTAATGTCACTATTGATTGTATGATCTTTGAATAATATCAGTCTTTAAAATGCAAGATATTTAAAGTGTACCAAAAGTATACTTGCAATAGTTCCACTTTAGCACAATCTGAGAGCTTGAGGATTTCCTGAACAAAAATACGAAATTGAAAGGGCCACAGTTCATCCTCATATATCAAATCTTCAGCGTTTGCTTTGATTCCCAGACTCAAGGTGTGGGTGTTTAGTCTCTCTGTGTCATTAGGGGATTTCTGGAATATTACCAATAAACTGCAATTTTGTGGAATGAGAAGTTGTAACTTTACTAGTAAATTAGCATTTTTGGTGCTACGGCATATAAACGTCCATCCATCCGTTTATTCTTTACACCGCTTCTGCTTTTTACACTCTTTTCACATTTGAAAGGTTCCATGGATGTTAAAGGTTTCTCATTGAACGATTATGGCAATACATATCTTTATTCTTAAAAGAGTCCATCACAGCATATATGAGGTCTGGATGTACTGAATAAGAATAAGAAATCTTTGGGCCAGTCATAATATTCTGATGGCGATGATGCTGTTTGCTGTGCCGCTGCTTTTTAATTGTTTTTCAGTGTAAACATGCAGTAAAATAGCTTGACATTTTTACAAGATACAAAGGAACATCAAAAATCACTCATAATAACACTGTCTTAAGAACTAGTTTGACCAAAGCAATTAGGCAAGGGATAATCAGTCTTCTTTTCAGATTCAAATTATACCATTTTAGCTTTTTTATGTACAGTAATTGACACAAAAAATCTCAAAGAAAAAATTCGATAACTGGATCATTTTGTTCAAGGGCTTAGAATTGAGTAGGGATGCTAGGGACATGTCCCTACCCATATCCATTCCATTTAACATGTATCTTGAGCTGCAGCTCGTCATATTAATGGAGTGTGTTTTACTAGTTAGAAGTAAACCGGATACCTCACCTGAATATCTTTGGAATGGAAATATTGATATTTTTGTTGTAAAAACCTCATAATTTTTCCTCTTATTTCAGTTAATTTCATAAAACTAGCGAGCTAAACCAGTAGTGCTGACAGTGTCGTGTAAACATGGCTGAAGATGCGAAAAGTGGAGGAACAGACAAACTGATTTAATTGAGTAAGTCATTTACGCTGGAACCGCTTTTACGAATCTTTTGATTCAGATCGGAACTTCGGAGCAGATTCACAAAATGATTCGCGCTCTGAAATCCTGCGTTCCATTCGGAAGGGCTCATCCCTACGCCCTAATCCCTTCAAAGGGTTTACCCTCCGGAGTGAGAGCTTCGAAGGGTTGAAGGGTGTAGGGGACTTGAAGTCCCCTTCTGCGTCATCATCACGTGCCCACACGGAGGCGTCGTCATCATGCAAAGAATCTGCGTAAAGGATCATGGGAGCCTGAAGTGTCCATCAGTTGTACCCTTCGAAATCCTTCATTCCGAAGGGCCCTTTGAAGTCGTCAGTTTTGAGTACTTCGGTTTGGAATGACCCTGTCACAGTCTTCAGCGGGTGTGCCCAGGAGGGCCACCAGATGACTGTGTTCTGGGAGCACATGGCTTGTGTTGTGTTTGTCTGTTGCCATGTGCTCTCTCCTGTCTATTGTCTGGCCCCTCCCATCTTGTTACCTCGTTATTGTTTAAGTTGCTCCACCTGTGTCTCCCTCGTTTGGTTCCTATTTATTCTCCTTGTGTCTGCCGTCCTGTGCTGATCCGTCATTTCTCATTGTGTGTGTTTCGTGTCTGCATGTGTGCAGCTTTAGCTCTGCCTGTCTGTTTTTCCCCCTCGGGGTGGTTTGAGTTTGTTTTTGTTTCATTTTTTATGACTAAACTAAAGTACCATTTCTCCAGCGATTGAGTCCTCGCTTCATCTCCCCGCACGCACCGTGACAGACCCTTTAATATGGCGGCCATGATTGTTATCACTCTGAAGTGCCCTTCGGAGGGCGATATATCCCGTTTGGAACGCACCAATCTAAAATGATAGTTCGTGAATCATTATTTAGATTGGGACCAGGGACCGCGGATCGTGAATCCTTTGATTCAGATCGGGACTTCGGAGCACGTATCACAATTATTTTTTCTGATTCCTTTTTTAATTAAACAGTATAGCCTACATAACATCAAAACAAAAAATGAAAATGACAAAAAAAAGAAAGCACACAAATAAAAAGAAAATTAACCATGGTTTTATTATTGTAAAAGCATAGTAACAATGTTTGTTTTTTTCTTCAGATTTTTACAAATTAATACCATGGTTAAACTAGTGTAGCAAAACCATGGTTAATTTGATTTTACGATGTGGTTATCATGGTTTAACTATAGTAACTGTGGGGTTTTTTTCACCTTAAGAGGACACATAGGATAGATTAAGTTTTGACTTCATCTTTGCACTTGTCTAGATAAACTTTAAATAAAGATTTTTTGTTTATGTATGTGAAATTTTGCTAGCAAAAACACAAATAAATTTTCTTATAGGCTATTTTCTTTCGTTTAGTCAAACATTCAAAAGAAAACGTCTTTAAAACAGAAAGAAAAGTCACTTACAAATTAGACTGGATGAACAAGAAAGAAATCTGAGCAAAGTTTCTCTGTGTGGTTACATTGACAAACAAATGAATGACATCTTCCACAGAAGTGTGACAAAAACAGCAAGTCACTTCAATGTCTGACATATATTATAATTGTGTCCATAAGCAAAAATTGGAATCATCTCTTAATTTTTTTCCAGACCTGCAATGGGAAATTATGAAACACTTTTCGTTTTAAAATCATGCCAGTTTGTCAATTTTAGGGTAATTTACCGTGTTCTGTTGTTCATGTGTTGGTACGATCAGATGCCTAAAAAAGCAAAGAAAAAACTTGGTTAAAAGAAAAAGAAACAAAAAAGAGGAAGACATTTTCTGCTTGTATTTGCATTTCTTTCTAAATGTCAGTGGGCATTCTATGACATTTAGACTTAAGAAACATTTAGGGATTTTTCTAAAATCCACATGACTGGTAAGTGGGCACGTTATCCTTTGCCACTTTTCTAAAATCCATGTAAGTGGTGGGTGGGCACGTTAGGCTTTGCCACCCGTCTAAAATTCCACCTAGGTGGTAGGTGTGCACGCTATGCTTTGCCACTTCTCTAAAATCCCACGAAAGTGGTAGGTGCGCACGTTCTTCTTTGCCCACCTCTCTAAAAATCCTGTATGGTGAGGGTTACGCGTTTCGGACTTCGTTCCCTGTTTCGGAGAGGGTTAGACCCCGATTTCTTGGGCTCCTCTCAACCAGTGCGTCTCGATCGACACGCTCAGGAGGCACTGCCCCCCTCGATATCAAGGGGTACTAAGAGGGTGTCGTCTGGCGAGCAGGGTCCTCTCCGAGGAGTTGAATCCCTCGCTCCATGGGCGTCCTCGTGGTAATGTTGAGCACCGCTCCCCTTTTTCATGAGAGGGTTACCTGGAATGGAGTATTCTTCCGCTGGGGAAGACGGAGGTGCCTCTTTTATGAGAGGCTTGAGCTCGCTGTCTCCAGAAAGACCTCGAACCAGCTGCATCAGTAGGATTGGGCCGTCCTCCGCCTCCCTGATGTGCTGGCGATGTGGCTAGCCTGCAGTATGCTACCCCTCTGATTTTTAATCATGCTGCTGGTTGGGGGCCCTCTCGGTGAGAGTTGGGTTGGGCTCCCCCAGCTAGAATGAGCTACTGCCAGCCGGGGGGAAAACCCGGCATTGGTAAGGATCGAGCCCCCTGTGCGTCTGAGGACCAGGCGTGTGTTCCCACACCGAATTGTTACTAGCTGGTTCCGCTAGTTGGAACGCGCTGCGGGTCGAGTCCCCTTCTCAGTGAGAACTGGGCGTGTTGCTCCCCCAGCTGATAACTGCTAGCCGTTCCACCAATGGAACGTGCTGTAGGTCGAGCTCCCGCTGACCCTCTCGGTGAGAGTTGGGTTGGGCTCCCCCAGCTAGAATGAGCTACTGCCAGCCGGGGAAACCCGGCATTAGTAGATAGGGTCGAGCCCCCTGGGCGTCTGGGACCAGGCGTGTGCTCCCACGCCGGAATTGTTACTAGCTGGTTCCGCTAGTTGGAACGCGCTGCGGGTCGAGTCCCCTTCTCGGTGAGAACTGGGCGTGTTACTCCCCCAGCTGATAACTGCAAGCTGCTCCACCCATGGAACATGCTGCAGGTCGAGCTCCCGCTGAATGGATGTCTGCTCCCTCAGCTACAGGTTCGCGGCTAGCCACGCCAGTGTGATAGCCGTAGATGAGGTTGATGACTACTCAGAGTTCCATCTATAGGCTGCCCTCCAGAAGTGCCACGAGAACCCCCTAGAACGGTTGTGTCCATCTGCATATGGACATTCTAAAATCCACATGGTGGTAAGTGGGCACGGTATCTTTGCCCACTTTTCTAAAATTCCACGAGAGTGGTAAGTGCGCACGTTCTACTTTGCCCACTTCTCTAAAATCCTATATGGTAAGAGTTACGCGTTCAGCTTCGTTCTCTTTTTCTGAGTGGTTTAAAACCCCACTTCTGCCTGGGACCCACTCCTCCTGGTATCCCCGAATACCTGTTCTGACAGGGTGTTTCCACTAGAAGCCTGTTGAGACAGGTCCTTCTGCAAAGTGAGGTCGCCCTGAGTGACAGCCCAAGACTAGTAATTGATCCAATAAGTAGGCTCTTGGGTGTATTCCCTGGAAGGAATCCCTCATGATTCTAGGCCCGGGCGCCACCTCCGAGGAGGCTCCTTTTTGGCACAGCTGGTGCGGTGGCCCCTGCCGTCCCGCAGTTCTGGGCACCGAGCCAGCCGCCCTCATTACACCAGAGGTTAATCTCGAGAGATTGATTCCCGTGGTAGACTACTGGTAGCCTGGGTTCGACTACCAATCTTGTCCCAGTGGGACCTGCACACTGTGAGGCTCTAGTAATGTCCCTTGGCAGCCTGGGCTTCTGGCCGCAGGGAGTAAGGTCACTGACAGCAGTCTAAGTCCAGGACAGGGGCAACTCCCATAGCGATATGGTGTAGTTGGTACTTAGTGGCTCGCCATGGTTCTGGCTTGCACTCCCCTCAGCATGGTGGCGTGGGTAAACCGTTCCCCATAGCGACCCCTAGAGGACGCAGTTTGAAGTTCCACGAAAGGGAACGTCTCGGGTTACTTATGTAACCATGGTTCACTGAGGGGAACGAGACACTGCGTCCTCTAGGTTTTGTGCCATGCTGCGTACACAAGCTTCAGACGAAGAAGTGAATGATGTGCGCTACCGGCGCCTATTTTGTACTAGTCGCGACGGTAGTGACGTCATGGCTGTCGCCGGCCAACGAGTTGGTGGTTTTTCAATGTATGCTTCAGACACGGGTCCCGACGAAGCGTTCCCCAAAGCAACCCCTAGAGGACGCAGTGTCTCGTTCCCCTCAGGGAACCATGGTTACATAAGTAACCCGAGACGTTTTAGGTGAGGCCAAAAAAAATTATACAGCATGCAATCATAAGTCTTTTTCACTCCAAGATGCCCCGAAACATCATCATGAGTTAATCTTAGTGCCATGGAACGAAATGGTATTGGAACTACCAATTAAATGACTGGTTCCTTCAAGAAAACTTCAGGGAGGGTGTTAAAGGAAATGGTGTTTTTTGTATATAGTAAATACATTTTTTTCTAATACCTTGTTGTTCTGGTGCTTTGTATGTTGTTCTTCTTTCTTCTTTCCTCTTTCATAATAAGATGTATGTTTTAAGTTTATTAGATTGTTGGATTCCCCAATAAAAAGATTTAAACACGATCAATTTCATTCTGAATAAAAGTATTATTTCTTTCTTTTTTAAATCTTACTCTGAATGGTTTTATTTTGCGATAACACCTGGCTGGATGTACATTATCCCGCTTATTACATGGCTACTTCATATATAAGTAAATAATCAGCTGCCAAATAAATATTAAATATTTTCTTAGCTCACTGAATGCAAAGCTTCCGTGAAGAAAGCTGTTGCTTGAAAGTCCAATTAATACTGACGTTTGCTTTGTTGAATTTCCAACAACAGCAGCAACTCTCACACTTTTAATTACTATATATATATATATAAAAGTGAATGTGTACTGAAAGCAGAGACTCATTCTGAAAAACAAGCAGGTCACAGATAAGAAAGTCATTTCCAGGCACAGCTCAGTACACAGAGCTCATGGGAGTTTCAAGGGCACTCGGAAAAAAAAGGAACTGGCCATCCCAATAACAGACACTAAATTTGCAGAAACAGGTTTTAATTGATTTTAAAATGCAAACAATTCAAAGGAGAGCATTTTACCAAATTGAAAGTTAAATAAACTAAACAGGCTGATTTAGCCTTTCTTGACCTTACTATTATACACCATCCAGGCCACTCTAAAAAACCCAGCAATAAGCATATTGTAATAATAAAGAGGTTGACAAACCAGCTCGAATGAAAGAATAGCAGTAATTAGAGAAACAAAACGTAATATTATAAGATACATGACGAAATTAGACACACAAGTGTGAGTTTAGTAGTTGACAGATAACAAGGTACATGTTCCTAAATGGGGACAGGAATATAGAAAAATAGGCTTACAATGTGATAATTGTATACATTAGAAATAATTAAATTATAAAAAGTGATATGCAACAATAACGGTCATGTTTCAATATAGAGAACAATTTTAAGGATTAATTAAATGGGTTAACTATTAGTAATAGTTCATGGGTTGTCAGTGCTAGGTTGTGTCAGGAAAACCTGCGCCAAATAGATGTCCAGACGATCCGCTGTGGCGACCACTAACAGGAGCAGTCAAAACTGAGACAGCAAATGGATGTTTAGGATAAATTTAGACATAGTAAAATGTTACACATAAATATTCAAAGGTAATTTATACCTGTGTGACTAGAATGAAAATGACAGTTCTGAACCCAGAAGAGATATACTGGTTTTTCGACCAAATGAGAATCCACATCCCAGTATTTTGACCTCCACCCCACCCAAACCAATATATGCACCCGTGTCGACTCCAAGTCCCAATTTCACATCAAGTGGACCGGCACTAGCTGACGCACTGGCAATCTCAGCCTGAGCCATTGCTCCGACCCCGAGTCTAGCCACAGTGGCTTCAGCACCAGCTGAGGCGTTTGGGCCTTTGGCTTCTGCCCTAAATATACTGAATTCAGCACTAGCTCGTCCAACTCCTGCTTCCGCATAGACTCCAGCCTTGGGAATCCTCTTTCCTGGTTTGTTTTCAAAAGCTTCCTTATATGATCCGCTTCGAGCATAGGTGCTTTCTGCTTTGGCATCTGCAGGTCTGTCAATCGTGTCAATCATGCCTATGATGCCGCTTCCTGAAGCAGTAGCTGATGCAAGTTCCACACTTGGCCTTGTTGAAATACTCGGTTTACATTTCCATGTCTTCTTTTTGAATAATTTCTTATTAATCTCACTTGAAACAGTGAAATCGACTTTGGGCTTTTCTTCACGCAGACATGTGGTATAAAGTTTGTCACATTCTTCATCTGAAAATAAAACATTTGTTTTAATGCAGTGCAAATATAGACAGACGTTTAGAAAAATAACAAGCTTTTTATGAATTTATAAATATTCGTCATAGCTGCCACTGAATATTAGAACATTGCAAAGGTGAAAAGATATTTTAACTCAACCTTAAAAGCTGTTATTTCTGTATTTGGTTTATTATCATAATACAGGTGCTGTATTAAGCAGTACATAAAGTATTGAATGAAGAAGTGTTTCTGTTGCTTCATGAAAACATCTGAAATGGCTGTGTATTGGACTAATATTGCATCTAAACCACATAATCTATGTCAAAGTACGCAAACACCGGGTGAGTGTTACTACGGGAAGCAGAAAGTGTCCGACTTCACATTTCTGTTTTCAGAACATTAGAACACTGTAAATGTGACAAGCTGGTTTTACTCCACCTTGCATGCTAATATTTCTGTATTTGGTGCGATTCAGTCTGAGGTTTGGTTTGGCTCTTTTCACATCTTTATAGTGTGGTAGTAATAATATATTTTTATATAATATATTTTTGATTAAAGACACAAACAGTCAAACCAAAATGTATTCAGACACCTTCAACATTTCTCACATTATCACAGTTTATTTGCTATAGTTTAGAACATCTTTATAAAATATGACAAGAACTGTGTCAGAACAAATTCATCTTGATAATATCAGATAACTTTGATAGCAAGGTTTGCAATGGATTACAATCAACCAAAAATTCAGACAACTGTTAATATGACAATATTTACATGACTATCAATACTTTGTTGACCAATTACAAGCAATGCTTAATTTTGTTCAGTCTGTGATGTAAAAATGTCAAATTAGCAATTAAAGAAAAAAACACTTAAGCAAAACATGGTCAGGTCAATGTGTCTGAATAATGTTTGGTCCCAAATTTACTGGTAGTCCACTGTAAGAAGAATTTTTGGGTATAATATATAACAATTTATTTTATTTTGTTATCCTCACTTACGTAAATGAACTATAGTGTCCTGCACCCACTAGTAAAAAAATATCAAATATTATATCTGGTGTCTGAATAATTTTTGGTTTGACTGTATTTCAGATTTTCTCAAAATATAACAATGACCAGTTTTATACAGAGAGTGTTTGTGAATATTCAGAAACACATACAACAAACATTAAGAAAATGAAGTAAATAATTACACAAAATAAAATACATAAATGATCAAATAACACTAAAATGTAGAGTATATGCAAAGTCACTGTTAAATACACTCACCATTTTCATAATCTTCATGGATGTTAGAGGGTATTTCCCAGTATTCATCTGCAAAAGCAACAGATGAGCTTTAATGCAGTGCAAACAGACAGATGTTTAGAAAAACAAGCTTTATAGAAATGAACATTAGAACACTGTAAATGTGGCGAGTTGGTATTACTCAATATTACTGTATTTGGTGTGATTCAGTCTGAGATTTGGTTTGCCTACATCTTCATAGTGTGTTAGTAATAATATATTTTTACTATATAATATTTTTTCATTTAATAAAGACACATATTTCAGATTTTTTCAGAATATGACAACAATGACCTATTTCTGTGACCTATATCATTCAGTCTTTGGGAATATTCAGAAACACATAACAAACTACACTGAGAAAATGAAGAAGGAAATAAATACACAAATAAAATACAAACATTTCTCACATTATCACAGTTTATTTGCTATAGTTTAGAACATCTTTATAAAATATGACAAGAACTGTGTCAGAACAAATTCATCTTGATAATATCAGATAACTTTGATAGCAAGGTTTGCAATGGATTACAATCAACCAAAAATTCAGACAACTGTTAATATGACAATATTTACATGACTATCAATACTTTGTTGACCAATTACAAGCAATGCTTAATTTTGTTCAGTCTGTGATGTAAAAATGTCAAATTAGCAATTAAAGAAAAAAACACTTAAGCAAAACATGGTCAGGTCAATGTGTCTGAATAATGTTTGGTCCCAAATTTACTGGTAGTCCACTGTAAGAAGAATTTTTGGGTATAATATATAACAATTTATTTTATTTTGTTATCCTCACTTACGTAAATGAACTATAGTGTCCTGCACCCACTAGTAAAAAAATATCAAATATTATATCTGGTGTCTGAATAATTTTTGGTTTGACTGTATTTCAGATTTTCTCAAAATATAACAATGACCAGTTTTATACAGAGAGTGTTTGTGAATATTCAGAAACACATACAACAAACATTAAGAAAATGAAGTAAATAATTACACAAAATAAAATACATAAATGATCAAATAACACTAAAATGTAGAGTATATGCAAAGTCACTGTTAAATACACTCACCATTTTCATAATCTTCATGGATGTTAGAGGGTATTTCCCAGTATTCATCTGCAAAAGCAACAGATGAGCTTTAATGCAGTGCAAACAGACAGATGTTTAGAAAAACAAGCTTTATAGAAATGAACATTAGAACACTGTAAATGTGGCGAGTTGGTATTACTCAATATTACTGTATTTGGTGTGATTCAGTCTGAGATTTGGTTTGCCTACATCTTCATAGTGTGTTAGTAATAATATATTTTTACTATATAATATTTTTTCATTTAATAAAGACACATGTTTCAGATTTTTTCCGAATATGACAACAATGACCTATTTCTTTGATCTATATCATTCAGCGTTTGGGAATATTCAGAAACACATAACAAACTACACTGAGAAAATGAAGAAGGAAATAAATACACAAATAAAATACCTAAATTAATGAAAACACTAAAATGTAGAGTTTATGCAAAGTCAGTGTTAGTAAATATAGACCAACTCATGTCCATGTCTTTTTCATGTCCATGGTTAAAATGTCTGGTATATATATATATATATATATATATATATATATATATATATATATATATATATCCTCTTTTGAGTAGTATCTGTTTTTTTAACATCTTCATATTTAAGGAGAGAACTGTAGTTTCCAAAGTCGGATATCACTTGTTATGATTTTCAAGTGTGTATAATTTAGTAGAGACTTTATGACATGTCCCAACTAATATCAGCCACTACTTAATTGTCCCTAGCAATAATTTTGATCAAACAATTAAATGTGTGTTGTCTGCCGTTATGTCCCCAGCAATGTCAGAGATGCTGATTTAGGAAAAAATTTGAATGGTCTCTTAATGTTTCCAGAGCTGTATAATGGGGAAACATGAAACAGGTGAATACTGTAAATTCGAAGAGTCATTTAAAGTTGGAGTCAGATTAAATTATACACGGAGTCAGAATTAAAATTAGAAACCAAATTTTAATAAATAAAGGTGATTGTTACAGAAGCGCCAGAAAAGACGTACACGCAGAATACCTTCAACCAGGCTGTTGGACATCCTTCCTTGGGCCAACAGGTGGAGCTTACAAAGTGGTGACCCCGACGTGATCCTCCAGTCTCAGGCGAGTGACGTCATCTGGCGCAACAATTCAGATCCAAACGGGGCATGAGGTTTGAGCTTCTCCTTCTCTGTCTGCAGCTGCTGTGGTAAGTCCATTTTGTTTGTCTTTTAGAAACTTTTGAGGGAAAACTTAGACGCACCTCATATAGACACATTTGTAGAACGGGTCGGAATACCCAGGATAGACCGGTACCGAAAAAGCCGGTGGTGTTTGAAATTACTAGAGAAACAACATGGCTTATCAGGGAAATGGTAGTTCCAGTATAGACAGGGATGTGATGGAAACTCTTGCCTTGCAAATTAAGGATCTCCTTTTTCGTCTGCGTAACAAAGGAGTAGAATTTGATTGGAACAATGACAAAATTCTAGCCTGGTACGTTACCGAAGGACGAAAATTGGAAACCAAAGCTTCCTATCGAAAACTACTGATTGCGATTGTTTATATGCTACGTCGAAATGATTTGGCAACTATTGCAGAAAACGAACGCGTGATAGCAAACATAAAAGAGCTAGAAGCAACGCGATCAGATGAGCTAAAAAAGCTCAGAGCACAGGTTGAAGCATCTGTGTATGAAAAACAAACTTGGGCAAGACAGGGCGACGCGATGGAAACGCAAATTAAAAGGCTTGGGAAAAAGCTGCAATTAGATAAAAAATACACATCCGCTCTCGAAACGTGCTGCGGGTCTGCAGGGTTTCCCGTAGCTGCGGTCAAAGCAGCGGCGATAAATTCTAAAATTGGAAGCGAGCTAAACAGTGATAGCGATGAAGATGATGTTGCAGCTATAGCAAGCAACGTTAAGGACCATCTGTCTCTGACAGAGGTTCCTGATCGAACTTCAAGGACAAAACCTAGTTCGGTGGTACGTGACCCTTCTCCAGAACCCGCGAGTGACATGTATTATCGCCCAAATAGACCCGAAGAGAGGCAGCGCAGTCCAATAAGGACTCGAACTAAATCTGGCGCTGTTCTCAGAAAAACAATGAAAGTTGCTGTACTTAAAACAATGACTAACGCAGATGATGAAATTACTACTATTAGCCGTCCTTTAACTTGCGAAGAATGCACTAAACACAAAGAAGTTGTGGGAATGATGCCAAGAAAAGGCCCTTTCCAACCCTACTGGGACAACTTAATGCTACAGGCATCAGTATATAATTTAGAGGTCAGAGATGTTTGGCAAATTGCTCTCCTCACTATTTCAGAGGAGCTAAAACCAAAAATGTCCCCTAAATTAAGATCTGGAGAAATTGTAGTCAAGCAAGAAGATGAGAATGAAAACGACGTGTATGAAAGATTGAGGGAGACTCTAATAGAGCTAAGGGGACCAACACACGCTGAATGGAATAGAATTTTGGAAATAAAACAGGCCAGCAAAGAACCATTTGAAATTTATGCGGAACGTTTATGGGTAACTTACAAAGAACACTCGGGTTTAGAAGATGCACAGCGCAATCAGGAAGTTTTACTTCAACTCCTGAAAAATAATGCAGGGCCTCACATTCAGCAAGCGCTAGTTCATGGAGCCGATCCGTCTGAGAATACCTACCGGTCATTAGTGGATTGGGCTTCCAAAATAGAAAACAGGCTCAAACAAACCAAAGCTCGTTCCGTTTCAACAACACAATGGCTAGCTGAAGGGAAAGGTGCTAAACAATCTGATCTAAAGCTCAAATCACAACCTCACTGTTACTTTTGCAGAAAAAATAATCACAGTACTCAAGATTGTTTTAGACTAAGAAGGGCCCAAAATAGTCAGAAGATACATTCCAAAGCTGACAGCGAAATCTTTAGTCAGCTAGAAAATTTGATCATAAAAAGTAACACCCCAGAAAATGGCACAAAACAAACTGAAGCTAAAAACCCGAATAACCCATACAGGTCTCTGCAAGCAGACCTTGCTGACCTGCTAGCAAAATATAACAATCCCCAATAGGGGTGCGTGGCCTCCATTGCTGTAGGAAACATTATCAAAAGCGGCAACCGAATCAAAATAAGAGCTAACCTTGGAGGCCGGTTAGTTAACATTCTCATTGATACCGGCGCCGCCTGCTCCTGCACAAATATTCTGTTACCCCTAAGCACGCAAACGATCCAGATTAAAGGTATAGGCGATACTTTGATGACAGCAACTCAAACGCAGCCAGTTCAGCTCGACTTAGGCATGGTACTGTTAAACGAACCATTCTGGTATTTACCAGATAACAGTGAAGGAACTGTATTAGGTATGGACATCATGAGAAAGCATGGCTTTGTAATTCATTGTTTTGAAAAACAAATTGAAGTGCAAACTAACAAAACGGCAAAGAAATGCCTGCCTCGAAGCCATGTCAGCATTATGTCCATGTCCAGTACAGATCCAATTCAACTTCTCATCAACAAACACAGCGATGTTTGGGCTAATCATGAACACGACTGTGGCCTCATTGACTTTGAAGTATGCATTGAGGGAGAGCCCCCTCCCCCACAAAAACAATATCGCATCAAGCCAGAGGCAGAGGCCGCTGTTCATGAGATAGTAAAACAGCTTGAGGTCAGAGGGATAGTTCGGCGATGTAGTTCAACCACAAATTCTCCATGTTTGCCAGTTCCAAAACCTAATGGTAAATGGCGCCTTTGCATTGATTATCAGCGTCTCAACAAAGTTTTACCCAAGGCAACACCTATAGTGGCAAACCCGTCTACCATCTTATCACAAGTTTCGACCAACGCTTCGTGGTTCACAGTGCTTGACATAAAAAATGGCTTCTGGTCTATTAAAGTCAAACGAGAAGATCAATGGAAACTAGCATTTACTGTAAATGAAATGCAGTACACATGGGAACGAATGCCACAAGGCCTTCATAACAGCCCAGCCATTTTTCACAGAGCTGTGGCAGATGTGCTCACTCCCTTACTAGGGACTGGCAAAGTAGTTCACTATGTAGACGACATACTAATAGCCACAGAAGGACCACTTGAAAACCACTTGCAGCTGGTTGACAAACTGCTACAGATGTTAACTGATGCAGGCTTTAAAATGAACAAAGAAAAAGCCCAAATTGCACAAAAAGAAGTACACTACTTAGGGTACACTCTCACTCAAAGCCACAAAGCCTTAACAGATGACAGAAAGAAATGTATTGCCGAACTGCCCCGACCTCATACTTTAAACTCATTGCAAAAAGTATTAGGTACAGCAAACTATTTACGAGATTTCATCCCTGATTTTGCAAATACCGCCGCACCGTTGTATTCGCTTTTAAAAGGCAAAACAAAGCCAAACGATGTCCTAGAATGGACTGACAAGCATGAGCAAGCGTTTACAGAGTTAAAACAACGATTGTGCGCCGCGCCCGCCCTGGGCTGGCCCAGCCCATCAAAAAATTTTCATATTCAAGTAGACGCGCATGAAATCACATTGAGCGGAGTCTTAGCTCAGGAATATGGAGGAAAACTGCGCCCAATTGCTTATTACAGTCGGAAAAAATCTCTAGTTGAACAAGGTTTCGACCCATGTACACAGCAAGTGCTTGCGGTGCATTGGATGCTAAAAACAACAGAACCCATTGTCGGTTTTCAACCTGTTGTTATACACACAATGCATACGCCTGTACGAATGCTGTTGCAGGGCCGGATAAAGGGAGTTTCTTCCCAAAGATTAGCAAGATGGCTAGCAGACATTCAAGCGCGTGAAATCACAATAAAAAACACACGAATTTTGCCACATCTGCTCGGGGATGTTGAGGGACATCCACACACATGCCAGCCTGAACAAGAAGCACAAAGCCTTGTACATGACCAGCTACTACCAGGCCAAGTGCAGGTATACATTGACGGTTCTCGATTCTTCCAAAATGGTCACTTCTATACTGGCTGTGCAGTGTGGACGCCTCATCTTCCCAATACAGATGCAAAACAGCAGTTATTGTTTAAATTACCATCTAACATATCCGCACAAGAAGCTGAACTCGTTGCATTGCTAGAAGCGAAAGAGGCACACCCTGAACCGCTCTGCGTGTATACCGACAGCCGTTATTCATTTGGTGTGGTAACAGACTTTATGGCTCAATGGCAATTACGAAATTTCCTCACATCCGCCGGAACGCCTATAAAGCATTTCAACACTATAACTGCAATTTGGCAAGGTATACAAGCACGAGAAACCCCCATTTCCGTCGTAAAAGTGCGTGCGCACATCAACAAAAATCCGGATGTGCATGAGAAAAACAATAATATTGCTGACCAATTGGCTAAGCTGGCAGCAGTGAAAGGTGACCTATGGCAAAACGAAACAGCCTCTGTTTCTGTGGCAAGTGCAGCTCAAGTTACGCCCATCGACCTCAAACAGTATCAACACGATCTGTGGGTCTCTGATGGAGAACTTGTGCCACACTTGAAACATGATCCGATGGTTAACGTAATCGAAGGCATAGTCATCCGAGATGGAAAATTTGTTGTTCCAGAAGCGCTTCAAAAACCAATAATCAAATTGTATCATGAGTATGCGCATGTCTCTGCAACAAAAACAGCACAACTGATACAAAAACAATTTTGGTGGCAAGGGATGACAGCTGACACTGAAAGATGGTGCAACACCTGTCTGGTGTGTGCCACAGTTAATCAAGGAAAGCTAGGCCGAACAAATTTGTGCAGGCCAAAACCACCTAAAGGACCCTGGGAGTCCTTACAGTTGGATTTCATTGGTCCGCTTCCCAGTGCCAAAGGGGGGTATCGCTATTGCCTCGTGATAATTGACAAATTCTCAAAATGGGTTGAAGCAATTCCCACTCGCAATAACACTGCAAATACAGTGGCACGTGTGATGGCGAACCAAATCATCCCCCTCTGGGGAGCACCAATTCAAATTGAATCTGATCAGGGGACTCATTTTACTGGACAAGTTATGAAAAATATGTGCAAAATGTTGAACATCAAGCAAAAATTTCACATTTCATACAGACCACAGAGTTCTGGAATGGTTGAACGTGCAAATCGGACAATCAAAGAAAATATTTCTAAGCAGATAGCCCAACACCAAAATAAATGGATTGATGCCTTACCTACTGTTCTGACTGTGCTGCGAGCAACCCCATCAAAAGCTACAGGCATTAGCCCATATGAGCTTATGACTGGAAGGGTGATGAAATTACCCATTGATCCAGAAATTTCCCCAGCAGACTTGGGGCCTCTCATGCTCGCAACGCAGCAGACTGTGTTGGTACAATTGCAAGAAAGATTGAAGGTGTTGCACGCTCAGGCTGATCTGAAACGACAACAGTCCGACCTGACAAATGATGCGCAATTTAACCCAATCTCTGAAACTAAATTTTCAGAAGGAGACATTGTGATGGTACGCGTCTTTGTAAAACAAAATGCATTTTCCCCTAGATGGCATGGGCCATATGAAATTAAAGCTGTTTGCAACAGCTGCGTGGCCGTGACCACCCGGGGAAAATTAAGATGGTACCACATGTCCCAGTGTAAACTGTTCAAAGGTTCATTAAATTAATTATGATCTTTCTTTTCCATAGGACAGTCACTGCAATCCCATGGAGGCCAGATGCCAGGGTGGTATCTGGACCCACCTGCATCGAATTGGGACAACGGGTCACACTCACACATACCCTAGGATGCGGGAGATGGGTATGGAAGTATACCAAGGGGCCATTCACACCTTACATTCCAGTTACATACAAAGAAATAGTCACATGGCCCCCCGGATTAGCACCGGAACCAAATTGTGCAACTAAAATCTGCTGTAAGACAGGTTCTACCCATCCCCCAGACACAGACATCACAGGCTACACATTCGCACCAAAATTTCACCATAACATTACTACCTGGGATCAACTTAAAGAATACCCAGGTTCAAAAATTGGTAGTAAGCACATACTATATCAAATCAACAACTATGGTGAAGATCCTAAAAAATGTTACTCCACTAAAGATCTAGAACCAGCAACATATAGGTGTATGCATACTACAACCCATAATAATACACATTTGAAGTTTACTGAAATTCTTTTTAATCTAACAAATACTGTATCCAAAAACAATTTAAAAACATTTGTTTGGACTGGACGAAAAGAAGGAACCTACTGTGTGGGAAAATGTGAGGCAAATATGGACAATTTTACTAACCCTCATAATTGTTCATGGGCTTTACATCATTGCTTTAATCTAACCACCTGTGGATATAGAAAGCCCACACAGTGTCCAAAATTATATCCCACCCCTCCGGGTGGCCTTATCAAAGGAAATATAAACAAGACTTTGCTTCATGATGTCAATCTTGTGATAACACATGTTACGTATAACATTTCTAACATTTTGTCTGCTTACGTAGAACATTGTAACAGTAAGGATGAAACCTATACATGGCTACAGTCACGCATCGATGATATAGTTTCCGATTACAAAAACAGACTTGCAGTCCAAATTCCACCTACTCGCACCAAACGAGACCTGTTTGGAAATATAGCAGGCCTTTTTGGGTCAATTAATTCTATATCCAACACTTACAAAATAACAGGGCAATCTCAGTTTTCAACATGGTTGGCAAATCAGGTGGCCACTGGTTTTCAACACATCACCAATAGTAATGAAAATATTATCAAAGCGGTCAGATCTGAAGCGCAGGCGCTTCTGACGACCAGTCAAACAATTTTCAATCAGACCCGTATCATCGAGCATGACTTAGCCTGTAGATTGTATGCACAAGATTTGTTTACTGCAGCAAGACAAGAGATTTTAGATCTTCGTCTTCACAAGACACCTAGACATGTTTTAAATGATCTTATTGAAATTTTAGATCTACATAGATGGCTTACATCAGAAAAAATGAAAAACATTAACTATTCTGAATTGTTATCAACATTAATGATGTATACTGGAAATGAATGTACTGGATGTATTGGGTTTTTTGCCACTTTCCCTCTAATTCACCCAGATCAAGTTTTCCTAAATTCCACTACCATACGCTCTATCAGTGTAGTAGTGAAGGATCAGATCATAAAATGGGACCATCTTACGGGGTATATGACTTTGAAGGGCACTGAAACCTTGTTTACCACTCGCACCTGTTGTCATGAAACATTTAGTTACATTATTTGTACCTGCAACACTTTACAACCTTTTTCTTACAATGATTCTAAGCTCATTAATGTGCAGACTTTGCATGGCCATTCTGATGCTGTTCAAGTGTCTCACACCCAGTGGTGCGTCATAAGTGAGATGAATTCCTTCACCTACGGAGGTCTGACCTGCCCTGCTAACCACACTTTCTGCTTGGAAGTGAAAGAGGACTTTTCAATGGGTCAGATAAACATCCTGGGAAAGGTACCACTAGATGTAGATGTTTCCCCATGGTGGGAGGACACTTTTTATGAGCGAAGCACACAAGCTTTGGTCAACACGATGAACTTAGTTCAAGGGATTATTTTACGGACTGAATACCACCTCAACCAGGCACAAGTGGAAGCAAATTTGGCGGAAAAGACTGCAAAGATCCTGTCCAGCTCCTCTACCCACTCAGCTTGGTATGCTTACACCTGGTGGGATTGGATGTTTCGGGGATGCGCCATCGCCAGTGTGCTCATCTTCATATTCACTCTCATCCAGTGCTGCTACTTCAGATGTCTTCTCCGTGCAATGCGTACTTCAACCAATGTGGCCATCGCGCTCAGTCCGCTAAGAGTACCAGCCCTACAGAAACTACAACCATAAGCAAGCTACAAGAAATCCATAGATAATGACCCCTTAGGGACTGCTCTGAATCTGCCCCAAGGGGCCAAGGGCGGAACTGTAAGGATGGATTTTACCAAGACTAAATTCAAGATTCCTAACCACTAATAAAACAATAAAATTCACTAATCGGAGGAGAGGACCTGCGAGAAAGAGTGCAGGACAACACCTGGCTCAACCTCCTCTCTTCCCCCCCATGCTGAGTTCCTGAATCCTCACGCCCTCTTCTTCCCCTCAGGCCATGCGAGCCCATTGTCATTTCAAAGAATTGAACAAACGGAAGACGTGTAGGGTGACCACTTAAACTATGACTTGTACTATTTGTTATAATATGTCTCGTTATTTATTAAAACAGAAGCCCTAGAGCATAGCAGTCTTACTTTTCAAATTCAAATTAGACCAATTTGGCTTTTTTATGTACAGTAGCTGACTTTAAAATGTCTTAAAGAAAGAAATTTGATAACTTTAGGCCGCATCTGAAATATGTAATACCATTGATATTCCCTGAGAAGATAAAGTAAATATGCTAGAGGACGTACATTTAATATGGTTGGAGAACATATAAGCTGAAGTGTTTCAAACATGGTTGCACAGTTCAGTTGAATGATAAAGTTTACCCTCTTTAACTGTGTTGTTCACATTATATATATATATATAATATATAAATATATATATTTATTACAATATATACTAATAAATTGAACATTCACTTCAGTGGTATGAGATGACTGGATGCTTTCAGTTGATTTTCTATTGAACTGTCAACAACTGCAGCGGTCAAACTATTTCAGATATAGTGAATTAAGCTAACTCCATCATAATGCACAATGTTTCCATCTTTCCATCTATTTGATTCAGATTGGGACTTCGGAGTGGGTTAGCGATTTTTTTTTCAGATTTCTTTTTTTATTAAACAGTAGAAAATATCAAACTATTAAGGCAATACAGTTATAAAAAAATGCCTTAAGAAAATTAACTGTGGTTTTACTATTTGTAACCACATTTTTACTACAAAAAGCATGGTTAAACTATTGTTTTTTTTGTTTGTTTTTTTGCAGTAAGGGATGTGTTGCCAAGTTAACAAAAAATAAATAAATAATACAATTACACCTAGAGAGAGATGCAGTTTTGACTGCTTTCGGATCAAAAGAAATTTGGATTGTTTAGATCATCTTTGAATATAGAAAATATTCAAAGATGAAAATATAGACAGATTTTTTTAATGTATTAAATTTAGCTAGCAGGAAACACAAATTAATTAAGTTATATATATATATATATATATAT
>NW_015505408.1:1309036-1310809 GCF_001515645.1 Sinocyclocheilus grahami
TATATATATATATATATATATATATATATATATATATATATATATATATATATCCTCTTTTGAGTAGTATCTGTTTTTTTAACATCTTCATATTTAAGGAGAGAACTGTAGTTTCCAAAGTCGGATATCACTTGTTATGATTTTCAAGTGTGTATAATTTAGTAGAGACTTTATGACATGTCCCAACTAATATCAGCCACTACTTAATTGTCCCTAGCAATAATTTTGATCAAACAATTAAATGTGTGTTGTCTGCCGTTATGTCCCCAGCAATGTCAGAGATGCTGATTTAGGAAAAAATTTGAATGGTCTCTTAATGTTTCCAGAGCTGTATAATGGGGAAACATGAAACAGGTTTATGTGATGGATGTCGGGAAGTTGAGACTAACATTTTTTTTTTTTTAAAGTCATGTCAGTTTGTCAGTTTTAGGGTAATTTACCGTGTTCTGTTGTTCATGTTGGTAGGAGCAGATGACAAGAAAAAGCAAAGAAAAATGTTGTTTAAAAGAAAAAGAAACAAAAAAGAGGAAGACATTTTCTGCTTGCATTTGCATTTTTTTCCTAAATGTCAGTGGGCATTCTATGACATTCAGACTTAAGAAACATTTAGGGATTTTTCTGCAATACCCTGAAGTTTATGGGAAACATATGATAACAGTGATCTTCAGGAAAAATGATATTTCATGTAATTTATTGCACTTGCTGATGAATGAATATTGTCTAATTACTTCCAGTGATGAACTTTAATCAGAGAATTGACACTGTCATTATAATATATAAAATTGTACTAGTATATATAAAATAGTATTATGGCTCTGTAAAAAAAGTGCAATTGAAAAGAGTTGAAGGATCCAGTTCAGCAGTTGAAAACTGCTTCATATTTTTGTGGAAACTGTATACATTTAAAATTTCAGGATTCTTTGATGAATAGAAAGTTCAAAAGAACAGCATTTATTTGAAATATAAATATTTTGTAATATTGAAAATTAGAGCTGTCAGTCGATTAAAGTTTTGAATCTAATTAATTACATAATATTTCTATTAATTAATCTAATTAATCGCAATTAATCACAAAATAAATTTGACTGTGAAAATACCCAAAAAATATTATTTAAAGCTAGTTTTGTGTTAAATTAGAAAGTATCAAATAGACATTACAAATTGTAGCTTTAGAAATATTGTATTTGATTCAACATAACATTTATTACACATAAACATTTAGGCTACAACGACCTAACATAAACTATGGAACATAAAAGAAGATAATTTGAGAAACATCTCAGTATTTTTTGTTCATACAATGAAACTCATTGGTAACCAAAACGTGCTTTGCTACCAACAGTCTTCAGAATACCTTCACATTCCACAAAAGAAAGTAAGTCATTCAGGTTTGAGTAAATGATGACAGAATTTAATATTTTTGGGTGAACTATCCCTCTAATGTTTTTATTATTATTATTATTATTATTTTAATTAAATGATACTCTAAATAAGAAACTAAATCTGCCAGGAGGTGGCGGTAAATGCATTCATTCGATTCGTTCAAACGGCTGATTCATTCAGGAATTCAGTAAACGGCTCTCTTTATGAATGGGCCTTTGAATCATTGATTCACACGATTCGTTCAAAACTCGGATTCATTCAGAAACTAAACACCTCTGTGCTGCTCGGAGACGCACAACAGGCTTTATAAAGGTAATATGTTCTCTGCAAAATTGAGCAAAAAAAAAAATATATATTGTTGTTAAAATATAACACCAATATCAACTTTTA
>NW_015505408.1:1310870-1330870 GCF_001515645.1 Sinocyclocheilus grahami
TTATTATTATTATTATTATTATTTTAATTAAATGATACTCTAAATAAGAAACTAAATCTGCCAGGAGGTGGCGGTAAATGTATTCATTCGATTCGTTCAAACGGCTGATTCATTCAGGAATTCAGTAAACGGCTCTCTTTATGAATGGGCCTTTGAATCATTGATTCACACGATTCGTTCAAAACGCGGATTCGTTCAGAAACTAAACACCTCTGTGCTGCTCGGAGACGCACAACAGGCTTTATAAAGGTAATATGTTCTCTGCAAAATTGAGCAAAAAAAAAATATATATATTGTGTTTAAAATATAACACAATATCAACTTTTATTTACTGAACTGTTGTATAAAATCACATTTAAACTTGTGATATTCAGAACAAACAGCACTCGTGTAATACGCAGCGAGCTTGTATGATATCGCTTATCATATCATGATATAAATATGAGACAAAAATACATACAGGGGCATTTTTGCACCAATGTCTTGAATTTTAGGGCATAACTGCATTTATGGAGTTGTTGCTCTGCATCATATTTGTCAACAGCCAACTGTATGGAATATAAGACGACGTACAGGTATGGGGGCGGGGCCAGTTGTTAACTGCGTTAAAATATTTTAATCGTGTTATTTTTTCATAACTAATTAATAATTAAGTTAACGTGTTAAACTGACAGCCCTATTATAAATGTATCTATACTGTCACTTTTGATCAATTTAATGCATCCTTGAATAAAATCTTACTTCAAATTTTTGAATCGCAGTTTCCACAAACATATGAAGCAGCAGAACTGTTTTTAGCATTGATAAAAATAAGAAATATTTCTTGAAGAGCAAATCAGCATATTAGAATGATTTCTGAAGGACACTGAAGACTGGAGTAATGATGCTGAATATTCAGCTTTGAATCAGAGGAATAAAATACATTTGAAAACGTATTCAAATAGAAAACAGGTATTTTAAATTGTACAAATATTTCACAATTTTTACTGTATTTTTGATCAAATAAATGCAGTACTGGTGAGCATGCAGAGGAGACATTCAAAATCATTAAAAACGATTCCAAACTTTTTTTATATATATTTAAAGGTTTTGATCTGGAAGGTAGATAAATCACAGCATCCTTACTTTTGTGTTATATGAATTTTATTCGAGGTCTCCGTCATCAGCGTCAGACGTGTCAGAAGTTTGCGTGTGACGTCATCTGACCTTTAAGTAGAGCAGAGGTCAAAACCATCATAAAGGAGCACTCACTCAAAATATGGCAGACATATTGAGAAGTAGCTGATGCAGGACGTCATTTATATCACAAAATATAATTATATCATACAAAAACAAGCAGTCACAAGCACGAGGAAGGGCAGAAGCCCAAGGGAAGAGATGTTAGTCTCACGTCTTAGAGTAGGTCATACTGGATTAAATTCAAGGTTGCATAGAATAGGAAATAGGGCAGAGTTAAAGGCACAAAACATGACACTTGAGCATTTATTAGGGAAAACATCTGGGAGAGTACGCAATCTACTAAGAAATTATTAAAAAACACCGGGCTAAGTGAAAGAATTTAGCATGAATATATAGTCTAAGGTAGTTAATCAAAGTTTTAATTGAAAATTTTGATTTTTTTTCTACTTCTTTGATGTCATTCTGCTGCCCACACTCCAGTCTATAGGTGGCGGTAATGCACCCTTTAAGCTGAGTTGCCAACCGCCATAAAACCTGAAAGAAGACGACGAAGAAGACGAAGCGGAAGTGACGTCATCTGTCTTTATCCCGCTGCAGCGCCAGCTAACGCTGTAGAAATGAATCCCGCTTAGCACACGAGGGGATTTCAGCGCTATTTCAGACAGTGATTCCGTGCAGACTCGTCAGTGTGTGTGAAGATGTGCGATCTGAGCTCAGCGCTCATTAAAGAGGGCTGGTGAGTCACTACTGAGCGCTAACGGCTAGCTGTGTTTAGCATGCTGCTGATGCTAACTCATGTTTACGTTCGATTACCCACTCACTGTATTTATAAGTTCCTTTTAACAACCTACAGTTTATATAACTTCATCAGTTGTGTCATAACTTCATCAGGATGCCCAGTGCTGTTAGCACGATAATCAGCATTTATTAACTGCTAGTCTTTTATCAGGAAATCTAAATTATTTATACATTTTAATATATATATATATATGTGTGTGTATGTGTCATATATGATAGTTTATTGATCGCCTGCTGAAGTTTCTCAGTGATTCCCTTTAACTTAATCAGTCTGGACTGTCATGACATGTTTCACAAGCTCCATTAAACTTCCAAAGAACAGCATCTTACAGCCTTTAAGCCTTTTTGAAGGCTCAGGAAACCTTTGCAGGTGTTTTGAGTTGATTAGCTGATTGGCATGTCACCATATTCTAATTTGTTGAGATAGTGAATTGGTGGGTTTTTGTTAAATGTGAGCCAAAATCATCACAATTAAAAGAACCAAAGACTTTAAACTACTTCAGTCTGTGTGCACTGAATTTATTTAATACGAGTTTCACAATTTGAGTTGTATTACTGAAATAAATGAACTTTTCCACGACATTCTAATTTTATGTATGTATGTATAATTGACTAAATTGGATTGAAAAAAGTGAACACACAGGCCTAATACATCTAATAATATAGAACTAAAAAATATTATTAATAGAACTAATAAATGGAATTTAATAGCAACTAAGTATTTTCCAAATAATACTTTGACATATTTATAATAATATTTTTTCACTGTGTATTCCTTTGTTTTTTATAGATGAAGATATATAGATGCTTTTTACGTTTTTGAATGGGGATCCTTCCTATATTTGGGGTTATTAAAAAGCCCACACACTTTTCTACACAGGTACCTTACAGATGAAGGAATAGAGGAGTGTAAAAGTTCAACAGAGAAGACGAAAACATCACCGACTGACATTATCCAAGTAGCACTAAACGCAAGTGCTTTAAGAAATTACCTTGTTTCCTTTTATATTTACCCTTTTCTTTTTGTATTTACTCATGTAGTATGTCTTTATCAATTTGTGATCATGTATATTTGGGTTTCGGCTCTCCATAGAAGCCGCTACACCTTGAGAAAGCGAACAGAAATAATACTATTATATTCACATTACAGAGTGATCTGAGACCAATCGGAAAGAGCTTCCTGCCAACTGACATCAACAGTGGACGAATAGAAAAGGTATAACTAAAAGGCATCTAACATAATGCATAATTACAATATAAATAGACTTCATGCACTTGCTAATGCTGCCCACAAGATGGTGCTGTTATTAAAGAGAACATAAGCAGTGCATAAATGAAGATAGATAGTGTCAGAGCAGAGGTGAAGAGGTAAAAGAACATGACATTACTGCAGAATAATGACTGGGATTTGGTTTCTGAGAGCGGTGTTTCTCTGTAACGATAATTTAAGCCCACATGAGCTTGATGCATTACATTGGTTTTTAGCTGAGTGTTTTATCTGTTTGATGCAAAATCCCTCTCGTTCTCCTGCAGTTGGAGGGCCCTTGTGTCCTTCAGGTACAAAAGATTCGTAATGTCGCCGCTCCTAAAGATCACGAGGAGTCGCAGGGGGCGCCCAGAATGCTGCGTCTGCAGATGACAGACGGACACACGTCATGCACCGGCCTAGAGTACAAACATCTGTCCAAAATCAGGTACAGCTCATGCAGATATTTGCAGCTTTCCACCTTTTCATTATACATGCACTACCTGCAAGTAGGGATTTGTAAATCTGCATCGACTAGTAGTGAGTGGGAACTTCTGTCCTAATGAAGCCTTGTATAATTAGACTAATTGAAGGTCAGGTCCAGGTTCACACATTTCACGTTCTTGGTGTGGGATGCTAAATGCAGCAAGATGCTGCTGCTTTAATAAAGGGAATGAATCATGCTGACGTACTCTTACATTTAAAATTCATTCACTTGCATTAAAAATATTAAAGCTGAAAGTAAAATTGAAAAAAAAAAAAAATCGAATTAGTTCACTAAATAGTGGATGACTAGTCAGGGTTGTAGTTGATTTAATAAGGGTGGGAATGACATTTCATTGGCCCTGTCTTGCATGCAATACTACTGTACTTCATACTAAATGTACACTTCAATGCAAAAGTTTTTAATTGTTGTTGAAAATCATCTCTTTTGCTCACCAAGGCTATATTTATTTAATAAGAAATACAGTAAACATTGTGAAATATTATTACATTTTAAAATGGCTGTTTTTTTATGTGAATATGTTTAAATGTAATTTATTGCTGTGATCAAAGCTGAATTTTCAGCAGCATTACTTTGATAGTTCAAAAGAACAGCATTTATTTGAAAGAGAAACCTTTTGTAACATTATAAATTATGATTTATTGTATGCACCTTTGCTGAAAAAAAGTATTAATGTCTTTTAGAGTATTCACTCCAAACTTAGCGCCTGTTATTATTTAATAGTATGTGAAATGGTATGCAACATGCAGCATTAAATAATCAGAGTAGTATGCTGCAGTATTGTTACATGACCTTATTATGTTGCATGTTTAATTTAGCAAGTGGTGTCCAATTATCATCTTGGAAATAAATACAGTAATTTAGCATTTTTAATCTAATGATGTGTAAAAGTGTCTCTTGGCAGAGGAGAAAGAGATATTAAAAATGATGTTCCTTAAGTTTCATTCGCGTTTCAAGCTCAAGAGCATGGTATTTTGGGATACAGTATTTCATGTGATTATAGTACATGAATGCATGTGGGTTTTCCATGTATTCAGGAAGTATGCTTACTATGCACACTACATACTTCAGAAATAGAATGAGTGATGTGAAATCTGTGCCTGCAGAGTTCTGTAGAAAGTTCCTGTTTACTAGATATTTTGGCTAATTTGTTCAGGTTTATTGTTGTCAAACAGTACATTAAAGCGTAAACGTAAAGATTTGGCAAGTGACTGCAATTTTATACTTCCCTCACTCACTTTTTGTGAACGAGTGGCTGTAAAATCTAGTACCTCAGACATTTAATTGAAGCACGTCTAATTGCGCCGTATGATTTAATGAAATAACGTCTCGGCCCGTCAGACTCTGTGAAGTGGCCTATAATGAGGCCAAAAACCCGGCATTTGATTAAACGCAGCTTTTAATATGATAAAGAGGTCCTGTAATTACCTTGAGCCATACTAAAGGCGTTTTGATGTAGTGGGGAGCTGCATAAAAAGGTTTTTCACTATGAATTGATGTTCACGGCACTACAGAGTCATTCAGGGTCATGGTATTGCGCTGCTTTTGAGGTTACTTCAGGCTCATTTTCTCAACCCAAAACATCAGTGTCATTTTGAAATGCAGAAAATAGTGTCTTTGTGCAAGTCAGATTCATGTTGCATGCCAAGAATGTGTCTCTCTTGTTGCATTGATTTATGCATTTTGCTGGACTTGTCAACCGCTTGAAACAACTTATGTAATTTTATGTTTTAATAGTGTATACAAAGCTTTGAATTGTGAAGGTACAAATGCATTGCGAGTTACATCACCTAATTTATATGTTTAAATGTAATTTATTGCTGTGATCAAAGCTGAATTTTCAGCAGCATTACTTTGATAGTTCAAAAGAACAGCATTTATTTGAAAGAGAAACCTTTTGTAACATTATAAATTATGATTTATTGTATGCACCTTTGCTGAAAAAAAGTATTAATGTCTTTTAGAGTATTCACTCCAAACTTAGCGCCTGTTATTATTTAATAGTATGTGAAATGGTATGCAACATGCAGCATTAAATAATCAGAGTAGTATGCTGCAGTATTGTTACATGACCTTATTATGTTGCATGTTTAATTTAGCAAGTGGTGTCCAATTATCATCTTGGAAATAAATACAGTAATTTAGCATTTTTAATCTAATGATGTGTAAAAGTGTCTCTTGGCAGAGGAGAAAGAGATATTAAAAATGATGTTCCTTAAGTTTCATTCGCGTTTCAAGCTCAAGAGCATGGTATTTTGGGATACAGTATTTCATGTGATTATAGTACATGAATGCATGTGGGTTTTCCATGTATTCAGGAAGTATGCTTACTATGCACACTACATACTTCAGAAATAGAATGAGTGATGTGAAATCTGTGCCTGCAGAGTTCTGTAGAAAGTTCCTGTTTACTAGATATTTTGGCTAATTTGTTCAGGTTTATTGTTGTCAAACAGTACATTAAAGCGTAAACGTAAAGATTTGGCAAGTGACTGCAATTTTATACTTCCCTCACTCACTTTTTGTGAACGAGTGGCTGTAAAATCTAGTACCTCAGACATTTAATTGAAGCACGTCTAATTGCGCCGTATGATTTAATGAAATAACGTCTCGGCCCGTCAGACTCTGTGAAGTGGCCTATAATGAGGCCAAAAACCCGGCATTTGATTAAACGCAGCTTTTAATATGATAAAGAGGTCCTGTAATTACCTTGAGCCATACTAAAGGCGTTTTGATGTAGTGGGGAGCTGCATAAAAAGGTTTTTCACTATGAATTGATGTTCACGGCACTACAGAGTCATTCAGGGTCATGGTATTGCGCTGCTTTTGAGGTTACTTCAGGCTCATTTTCTCAACCCAAAACATCAGTGTCATTTTGAAATGCAGAAAATAGTGTCTTTGTGCAAGTCAGATTCATGTTGCATGCCAAGAATGTGTCTCTCTTGTTGCATTGATTTATGCATTTTGCTGGACTTGTCAACCGCTTGAAACAACTTATGTAATTTTATGTTTTAATAGTGTATACAAAGCTTTGAATTGTGAAGGTACAAATGCATTGCGAGTTACATCACCTAATTTTAACACACAACGTGAAGGGTTTGTTCAAATTATTAACCCTAATATGAGCAAAAATTACCATGATGCTTAAAGGAATAGTTCACACAATTTAAATTTGCCAAATTTTTATTCACCCTAAGATGATCCAAGATGTAGATGAGTTTGGTTGTTCATCAGAATTAGAGAAATGTAGCATTACATCACTTGCTCAACAATGGATCCTCTGCGGTGAATGGGTGCCGTCAGAATCCAAACAGCTGATAAAAACATCACCGTAATCCACACCACTCCAGTCCATCAGTTAACATCTTGTGAGGCCAAATCCATTGTTAAGATGTTTTTAAACCTAAAAGCATTGCTTCTGGCCAAAATACAAGTCCATAATAACGCTTCCTCCAATGCAAAGCCCATCTCTTGTTGTCTCTCACATCAAAATCCAGCCACATATTTGTTTAGAGCTGTTTGGACTGTTTTTGCTTGTAAACTGTGCAGAAATCTGTGCAGATTTCTCTCCTGATTCAGACCAGATGACTTTTTAACTGAAGAAAGTAATGTTATAAATAGAGGACTCGCATTTTAGCTGGTTTGAAGTTAAAAAAAATATCTTGATGGATTTGTTTCTTACAAACATGCAGCTTTTGGCTTTTTTAAGACATTAACTGATGGACTGGAGTGGTGTGGATTATCTGAATCAGCATTATTCGCCAAGTGTGCACAAACACAAAAGGAATTTGTTGTGGTTTTTAAGAAGCTCTTGGTACATACATGCATACATACATACATACATACAGTATCTCTCAGAAGTGAGTACACCCCTCACATTTTTGTAAATATTTTATCTTTTCATGTAACAACACTGAAGAAATGACACTTTGCTACAATGTAAAGTAGTGAGTGTACAGCTTGTATAAGTGTAAATTTGCTGTCCCCTCAAAATAACTCAACACACAGCCATTCATGTCTAAACCGCTGGCCACAAAAGTGAGTACACCCCTAAGTGAAAATGTCCAAGTTGGGCCCAATTAGCCATTTTCTCTCCCCGGTGTCATGTGACTCATTAGTGTTACAAGGTCTCAGGTGTGAATGGAGAGCAGGTGTGTTAAATTTGGTGTTATTGCTCTCACTCTCTCATACTGGCCACTGGAAGTTCAACATGGCACCTCATGGCAAAGAACTCCTTGAGGATCTGAAAAAAAGAATTGTTGCTTTACATAAAGATGGCGTAGGCTGTACAAGCTGTACACTCACTACTTTACATTGTAGCAAAGTGTCATTTCTTCAGTGTTGTCACATGAAAAGATATAATAAAATATTTACAAAAATGTGAGGGGTGTACTCACTTCTGT
The DNA here is from genome assembly GCF_001515645.1 of Sinocyclocheilus grahami. Classification (NCBI taxonomy): domain Eukaryota; kingdom Metazoa; phylum Chordata; class Actinopteri; order Cypriniformes; family Cyprinidae; genus Sinocyclocheilus; species Sinocyclocheilus grahami. Next base: position 1,319,002 of record NW_015505408.1, read on the forward strand.
GAGATACTGTACATGTATACATCCATATCTGACATGAGAACAGAAACATTATATAAGACTTAACAATAAATAATGCGTATGAATCTGGAACAGAAGATTTATGTCCAGATTTGTGCATTATTTACTCAAAATATATATAGCTGTATAAAAAATATGCAGATGTATTTACATAGTACTTGAGAGAGAGGCAATAATTAGAGATGGAGATTGAATTACAGAACACAGGTAATAATTCATGTGTTAGCTGTTTAGGCTGGAGATGGCATGGGGAAAAAGCTGTTTTTATGCCTAGATGTTCTAGTGCGCAGATATCTGTAGCGTCTGCCTGAGGGGAGAAGTGCAAACAGGTTGTGTCCAGCGTGAGAGGGGTCTTTGATGATGTTACCTGCCCGTTTCTTCACTCTGTAGTTGTACAAGTCCTGAAGATTGGGCAGGTGGACACCAATGATCCTTTCTGCTGTCCTAACAGTCCGCTGCAGTCTTCTTGTATCTGATTTGCTGGCTGACCGAAATCAGACAGTTATAGAGGAGCACAGAACTGACTCAATAACAGCTGAGTAAAACTGTGTCATATGCGCCTGTGGCAGGCTGAACTTTTTCAGTTGACGGACAAAGGAAGTACAACCCTCTGCTGAGCCTTTTTCACGATGGAGTCAATGTGAGTGTCCCACTTCAGGTCCTGAGAGATGGTGGTTCCCAGGAATCTGAATGACTCCACTGCAGCCGCAGTGCTGTTCATGATGGGGAGTGGGGGGAGTGCAGGAGGGTTTCTCCTGAAGTCTACTATCATCTCTACAGTTTTGAGCATGTTCCGCTCCATGTTGTTGTGACTGCACCAGACAGCCAGCTGCTCAACCTTCTGTCTGCAAGCAGACTCGTCGCCGTCTTGGATGAGGCCGATGACTGTAGTCATCTGCAAACTTCAGGAGTTTGACTGAGGGGTCTTTAGAGGTGCAGTCATTTGTGTAGAGGGAGAAAAGCAGTGGGGAGAGAACGCAGCTCTGAGGAGCTCCAGTGCTGATGGTGCGGGTGTTGGATGCGAGTTTTCCCATCCTCACTAGCTGCTGCCTGTCTGTAAGGAAGCTGGTGATCCACTGACAGATGGAGGTGGGCACAGAGAGCTGGGTCAGTTTATTCTGAAGGGTGTCTGGTATGATGGTGTTGAAAGCGGGGCTGAAGTCCACAAACCAGATCCTTGCATAAGTCCCTGGTTTGTACAGATGTTGCAGGATGTAGTGCAGTCCCATATTGACTGCATCATCCACAGACCTGTTTGCTCGGTAAGCACCAGTCTCTCAAATGACTTCATCACCACAGACGTTAAAGCAACAGGTCTGTAGTCATTAAATCCTGTGATTTTTGGTTTCTTGGGTACAGGGATGATGGTGGAGCATTTGAAGCAGGAGGGGACTTCACACAGCTCCAGTGATCTGTTGAAGATCAATGTGACGATGGATGATATCTGGACAGCACAGGCTTTGAGGCAGGCTGGAGAGACACCGTCTGGGCCTTTGGCTTTCCTTATCTTCTGTCTCCTGAAGACTTTGCTTACATCGTCTTCACAGATCTTTAGTACAGGTTGAGAAACCGTAGGGGGGAGGGTGTTGATGGCTGTGCTGTGAGACGGTCGGAGTGTGTGTGGGGTTTCAGACCAGGCTATTGCTTTTCAAACTTGCAGTAAAACTCGTTCAAGTCTTCAGCCAGGTGTTGATTGGCCTCAGTGCTGAGGGATGGGGTCTTGTAGCTGGTGATGGCTTTCAGGCTTTTCCACACTGATGTAGGATCGTTGCTTGAAAGCTGTTTTTTAGCTTTCCAGAGTAGTTTACCTTTGTCACTCTTATCTCCCTTTTTAGTGTGTATTTGGCCTGTTTGTACCAGTCTTTGTCCCCACTCCTGTAGGCATCCTCTCTGGCCTGGCGAAGCTGTTTGAGTTTTGTACTGAACCAAGGTTTTTCGTTGTTAAATAAGTCCTGGTGGGTACACACATGTCCTCACAGAAACTAAGCTCATCCAGATCTGTAGCTGCAGCCTCAAAAACACTCCAATCAGTAAGTTCGAAGCAGGCCTGTAAATCCTGCTCTGCTTCAACGGTCCATGTCTTTACAGTTTTTACTACAGGCTTAGCAGATTTGAGTTTCTGCCTGTAGGCTGGTAGAAGATGAACCAAACAGTGATCAGAGAGTCCCAGCACTGCTCGGGGGACAGAGTGGTATGCATCCTTTAAAACAGTGTAGCTGTAGTCCAGTATATTGCTGTCTCTGGTGGGGCACGGGATGTGCTGTCTATATTTAGGCAGTTCACGGGTGAGATTAGTTTTATTAAAATCTCCGAGAATGATAATGAAAGAGTCCGGATAACGCTGCTCTGTGTGTGTAATTTGATCGGCCAACAGTTCTAGCACCGCGTTCACTCGCGCGTCAGGAAGAATGTACGCACTCACCAGAATAAACGAGGAGAACTCCCGCGGCAAATAAAAAGTCTTACAGTTAATAAAGAGAGCTTCCAAGTTTGGGCAGCACATCTTCTTTAAAACTGTCACGTCTGTACTCCAGCCTTCATTGATATAAAAACATAATCCACCACCTCTCGTTTTCCCCGACGACTCGGTGACGTGGTCCTCTCTGAACAGCTGAGTTTGCCACATGCATAATGTCTCCATTATAAATAATTGGGAATCATGTAAAAAAATTACAATAAAATAAAAACTGCACATTTAATTGATCTATTATAACATTTATGTAGTTTTGTTCGCTTGGCTGTTTCCTTATAAAAGTCCAGAAATTTGTCAAGTTTTTCGTCAGGTGTCTTTTTTAGTTATATGATGTAATTTATGTTGCTCAATCCAGCCATACTAATTATAAACAACAGGTGCGTTCGAAGAACCGAATTAGCCAGATCCTGATTAGCACAGTGATATCATCTTGGATGTGACATTTCATCTCGGATGTAATAAGCGACGTACGAAGAACGGGCCCCTGGAGTGTTGTGGATTGTGATGTTTTTATCAGCTGTTTGGACTCTCATTCTGATGGCACCCATTCACTGCAGAGGATCCATTGGTGAGCAAGTGATGTGATGCTATGTTTCTCTAAATATGATGAAGAAACAAACACAACTACATCTTGGATGTCTTGAGGGTGGATACATTTTCAGCTAATTTTCACTGTTAGGTGAGCTATTCCTATGGTGTAAGGTTTAATTTGAAACAATTACAAAGAAACTGCAATTAACACCTCGAGTTAAACCTGACATTTTGAAGTAGAAAAAACTGAAATAGTATTTTCTTGTAAAACATACTCCAGTAATACTTTACAGTCTTGTTTATACCCCAAAACACTTTCAGTCCAGGAAATGTGACGCTGTGTAATCTTGTAAAGCCGCTTCAAACTCAAACAACCTTTTCTGCCCTTTTCTTGTACTCCCCTTCCTTTAACCCCAGTTTCAGACCTTTTGATTGGCTCAAACCTCACCAGTCCCGTGTCTCCATTACCGCTCTGGCTGGGCATCAGCCGTTGTGATGGCCGTCGGCCAGCAGCTACAGGTGGAGACTGTGTTGTCGAGCCGTTTGAAGAACAGAGCTCTCTTTATTCATCTGTTCCTCGGCTCACTCTCTCCCTACATCCATCACTGTCGCTAACATGCAGAATGAAACTCTCCACTGTTCGTTTGAACCCAAAGCTTTCTTTATTCAACCACTGAATGGACATGCATTAGACACATAAAGTGTCTATGAAGGCTTTGCACACTTATGAATTGTAGTTTGATTTGGTTGTTTTTACAACTCAATTTGGTGTCCGTTTAAAATGATTTCACCTGTAATTTTTTCACAAAACAAGATTCCAATTTCAAATAAATGCTGTTCTTTTGAACTTTGTTCATCAAAGAATCCTGAAAAACAAAATGCGTCAGTTTCCACAAAAATACTAAGCAGAACACTTGTTTTCAACATTGATAATAATCAGGAGTGAGCAGCAAATCAGCATATTAGAATGATTTCTGAAGGATCATGTGACCCTGAAGACTGAAGTAATGATGCTAGGAATTATATTTTAAAATGTATTCAAATAGAAAAGTTATTTTAAATTGTAATATTTAAAATGTTTACTGTAGTTTTGATCAAATAAATCCAGCCTTGGTGAGCTTAAGAGACTCAAACATTTTAAAACCTTATCGACCCTAAACTTGTTGCATTCAGTTTATTTAAAAAGAAGTGCATGCAAATGAAACCAAAGCTTTCTTCATTCATTTACAGAATTACAAGAACAGAAAGGACATGCATTATTTCAACATGTATATAAACAGTAGTTTGACTTTTTAAAATTCCTTTTGGTGTCACTCATTTCAAATAATTATTTCACCTTCAAATGGTAGTGAGATTGTTTGAAAGAACAGAAGCATTGTACTGGAACAAACAGTGTATTTTCTGACATCTCCAGAGAGTTTGTATCGGATCCTGCATCCCTTTGAGCTTCGTGCCGACAAACCGGTCAGGAAAGTCTAATTGCGCCAGTCACGTCACACATTGAGTGCTGTCGAACTCCCCGGGCTCATCTAATGAGAGGACCAGGGAAAGTTTGACTTGTATTCTTGAGGGCGAGTTTATTTGGCGTGTAGGAGAGTGGGGAGGTGTGCGTGTGATGTATTTTTAGCAGGAGCTGCTTCTGCAGTGCAGAGTGGTGCATTAACATTTGATCAGGGTGCAGGCAAGGGGACACATTTGAGGAAATAAGCCTGCGTTTTGGAAAATTCACTGCTCCACTTCTCTCCTCGGGGTATTAGAGTGTTTGTGAGGGGAAAATAGAGTTTCTTCCTCTTCCTCTCTCTCAATCCATCCCTTCTCCCCCCCCTTTAATCTTTAATTAAAGTCAGACAGCCAGTTCTTAATCCCAATTTACAGCAAATGCCCCACACTAACTAAAGCTGAAACACATCGGAGAGAAAAAACCTGATTGACAACCAGGAAATAGAAGCAAGTAAAGCAGAGAAGTGCAATTATGAATTTAAAATTCTCTCACTCCTTTATTTTTTATTTTTTTGGAAAGTCATTGCAAATGCCAAATAAGGAAAACTGACCTATTTTTGGGGCGAATCTGAGAAACTCTCTCAAGAAATCTGGGTCACATTATACCACAAATCAAAAGGAAAAATTCAGAAATTATATTTTCATAAAGGAAATTATGCCTATTTTAAGAATATTAAGACTTTGACATTTATTATAGATAGATATAATTAAACTCAAATTTTTTTGTAAAAAATAAATAAATAAAATCAGCATATTAGAATGATTTTTGAAGGATCATGTTACACTAAAGACTGGAGTACTGAGGCTGAAAATTCGGCTTTACATCACAGGAATAAATTACATTTTAAAATATATTCAAGTAGAAAACAGTTATTTTAAACCATAATAATATTTCATAATATTACAGATTTTTCTCATTTTAGAAATGCAGCCATGGTGAGCAGAAGAGGAAAACCCTTCTGAATCCAAAGTTTTCAGTGTTTCACTTATTTAAAAGAAAGCAATTAATTTAACACTTTAATTTGATTTCTGCTCCACTTTCAGTCTGAACACTCCTCCTGGAACCAAAGTGAAGCTCCTGGGGGCTGTTCAGGTTAAAAATGGCCTCCTGCTATTGGACGATTCCAAGATCACGGTTCTCGGAGGCGAAGTGGATCACATGATCGAGAAGTGGGAGTTTCAGAGGGTGAGGTGCATGTTTTCTCTCAAGCTTCATTATGAATATTTTCAGATAATATATATGATGTAGTTGTAAATGACACACAGTTGCAAACTGGATTTGTTTTTATTGCTTGTATGAAACGGAGATTCAATCTACCATGTATGTTCATATTTAATATCTCCTTAACTAGTCCAAAAATACCAAATTTGAATATCACCACCCACATTTATAAATAAACACGTTAGAATGAACCATCTTGACCCGCGCCAAATGAATTTAGCCAATCACAACAGAGGTAATTCTTAAATATGCCGTGGCACAAGCTGTTTAATTCTGAGTGTCAGGGAGTTGGTGTAAAACATGAAACTACACTAATTTACAATTGTTTTTACCACTGGAAACCTTCACTGACATTATAAGTGGGCTCTAGGGAAAAAATTAAGAGATGTAAAATGTGAACCCTTTAAAGGTTCTATTCATTAAAACTTAAGACACAGAAGCCTCAGTGTCTGTAACCATCTGTTAATATTCATCATGTTTTGGCTCAGTGATGGATGACACATTGGCAGATAGCATGAAGACGCACTGCTTTATTCATCTTGATGAGTAAATAAGTTCAGTCCAAAGATTATTGTCCCTGATAGATCAGGGTTATTATAATGAACTAAAACTGAAAACCATAAAAAAAGCGTAATCATTTGAAGTAAAATCAACATTAACTGAAAAAAAAAAAATACTTTATATAATACTTTATTTCAGCTAATTGCCAAGGCATCATTTCTCATTTTACTTTAATTTTAATTTGAATGAAGTAACTAAAACTGAAATAAACTTAATACATATACATGAAAAAAAGACAAACACCCAGCAAAATTATTAACAGTAACTAAAATGAAAATGGAAAAACGGTGTTAAAATATATTAAAACAGATTAAGAATATTGGTAAAAACTGTAATATTATTTCAGTGATACTAAAGTAACCCTAGTCTGGATTCACTTGAATGTTACATTACGTCTAATGTTCAACTTTTTCCCACAAAAGAGCCTGGCCAAACACAGCCGAAGAAACATTGGTGCAGAAGGCGGACCTCCTCCATTCGTTCCCTTTGGACAGGTCAGAGCTCCTTCAGCTTCTTTCATTGTGACCTTTGGCCTTCTGGTTAATTATGAGGTTGATTTGACTCTGATTGAATGGATGGTGTATAATCTGTCGTCATCTCTCTGTAGAAATGTGCTCATAAGGAGCAGGTGGACAGCAGCGCTCTGGATCAGAGGAAGACCCTGCAGAGCACTAACACGGTCAAATCTGCTGAAGACAACGATGAGTTTGAGAAACAAAGAACCGCTGCTATCGCAGAAGTCGCCAGGAGTAAAGAGGTGTGCTGTCGTCCTTAATGATTATTATGAGACATTTAATAATATTAACAGTTAGCCCACCATATGACCATATGTTTAAAGATGCAGTTCTTGTGAAATTAATGTACACTACGGTTTGATTTTTAAAGAAGTCTCTTCTTTGCTGCATTTATTTGATAAAAATACTGTAAAAAATTTGGAAAATTATTACAATTTAAAATAGTTGTTTTCTATGTGAATTATATTTTAAAATGTAATTTCTTCCTGTAATGCAAAGCTGAATTTTCAGCATCATTACTCCAGTCTTCAGTGTCACATGATCTTCAGAAATCATTCTAATATGCTGATTTGCTGCATTTCTGATTATTATCGTCAATATTGAAAACAGCTGTTGCTTCATATTTTTGTAGAAACTGTAATGCATTATTATTTAACAGTCTGATTTCAGTAATTTAAAAAGAAATATTAAAAATTAATACTTTTATTCCACAAGGACCTATTAAATTGACCAAAAGAGGTAGTAAAGACAAAAATTCAGATTAATGTTTATTAATCTTTCTATTCATCAAAGAATTCTCAAAAAATAAATGTTACATTTTAAAATATATTCAAATATGCAACTTTAAATTTGCAATAATAATTTACATTATTACTGTTTTACTGTATTTTTGAGCAAATAAATGCAGCCTTGGTGAGCAGAAGAGACTACTTTCAGAAACATGTTAAAATCCTAATTATTCCAAACTTTTGACTGTTAATGTACATAAAACCAGATTTCAGTGTTTTGCACTGTACAGAGATAATGGCTTTTCATTTCAGAATAAATATGATTTTCATCCCCTGCAACAAAGTAGCACCTTTTGATAATGAAATATTGATATATTAAAGCAATATGTAATTGAATTTGTTCGTTCTCATGACTGCGTCCTTAGGCCATGGGTGAACTTAATATTCTCCGATATTTAATTAAGAAATGTTTGATTTTGAGTGTGTAATTACAAATGTAACGTGATAAGTGAACACCACATAAATGATTAAACGCTTCGTCTCCGCAGCACCTGGGCTGTGTTTCAAAACACACTTATGATGTCCAGAAACATTGTTCATTTTGCTGTAGTTGTGCCCTTGTAAAATCAGTTCTTAAATTGCTGGAGATGCACCAATGTCTGGTGTTTTTCATCGTGCATCTGTTGTCTGCTCTTTGGTTCGTGATAGACGCGTACGTTCGGCGGTGGAGGCAATGCAGGCGGAAACCTCGCCAATCCAGGATCCACCTACAAGAACCGAGACACCTATCAAAGAAGACGAGAAGAGGGAGAAAAGCCGTGGACGGAGAACAAGTCGGAAGGAGTTTACAGAGATTTGGTGAGATCCAAAGATCATCATAAAAAGATGTAAAATTAGTGCTTTGTCAGCAGTTTTAAGTTCTTCCTCATGAAATGAACTGTTAAAGCTGTAAAACCCGGGAGAAGATCCAAAAAGACTGAACGCAATTATAATAACTTTAGATCCAACATATAGTTCAGTAAAATATGAATTTTGTTCTGCAGTCCTCACTGAGAACAAAATAGCTGTGGTTTAATCACTTATTAGTTGTCTACTGACTTTCCAAAACCAGTGAGTTAAAATGCATCATTACTAGATTTAGTGTTGTTACTTTAGTAAGCGATCACATGGGTGGATGATAAAACAGGCCAAAACACTTTAATGCATCATGATGGTGAGTTTTACACTGACATGCATACTGTATTTTCTTCATGAAATGTAAAAATGGGGATGTGTCGCATGGATGAGAAAAAGCCGTCTGGGAATCTGAAAAGAGAGATTTTATGAATCTCAAATTTTTTGGTGTTCTTGAAAGACCTTTTATACTCTCAAAGACTGCATTTATTTGATTACAAAAACAGGAATATTGTGAAATATTGCTACAATTTAAAATTAGCGTTTTCTATGCGAGTATATTGTAAAATGTAATTTATTGCTGTGATCAACTGAATTTTCAGCATCATTACTCCAGTCTTATTATTATGAGACATTTAATAATATTAACAGTTAGCCCACCATATGACCATATGTTTAAAGATGCAGTTCTTGTGAAATTAATGTACACTACGGTTTGATTTTTAAAGAAGTCTCTTCTTTGCTGCATTTATTTGATAAAAATACTGTAAAAAATTTGGAAAATTATTACAATTTAAAATAGTTGTTTTCTATGTGAATTATATTTTAAAATGTAATTTCTTCCTGTAATGCAAAGCTGAATTTTCAGCATCATTACTCCAGTCTTCAGTGTCACATGATCCTTCAGAAATCAGTATAATATGCTGATTTGCTGCTCAAGAAACATTTCTGATTATTATCAATGTTGAAAACAGTTGTGCTGCTTCATATTTTTGTGGAAACGGTGACACATTTATTTTTTCAGGATACTTTGAATGGAACAACATTTTATTTATTTTTATTATTGTAACATAACTGTCATTTTAATGAATTTGAATGCGTCTTTGCTGTATAAATGTATTACCTATTTTTCTATTTCCTTATTTTTAAAAAGTACTAAATCAATCTGACCTCAAACTTTTGAACCATATACAAGGAGAAAATCATGGAAAGTGCTTCATTTAGACTTTGAAAATAGGGGATGAACATTTCTGTATACGTTTTTTTTGCTAATGGATTTTTGCTAATGGATTCAAACATATCAAGTGCTCCAAAATTGTATGATGGACTTTGTTACAATTAAATGCCATTATTTCTCTGGTAAAGATGAATCTATTGCTGATGTAAGCACCGATGTGACCCCTCTGTGTCTGTTTTGTTTTTGATTGCAAGGCAAAATGTTTTTTGTGCTTTCTATTCGCTACATCTGTTCTTTTGTCCCTGATTTTAATGCATTTTTTAATGACCCTCAAGTTCATCAAATTCCTTTCTGCTGTTTCATGTTGCTGCTGCTGTCTCTTCAAGGTTGATGAGCGAGCTTTGAGGGACATCATGGAGATGGGCTTTAACCGAGAGGAGGCCAGACAGGCCCTGCTGGATAACAACAATAACATGGAGGTGGCCCTCAACTGCCTGCTCACCGGAACAAACCAGCCCAAAGTGGCCCAGATGGAGCAGAGCCGCCCACCACCTCGAGGTAAAACCTTCAAGCGCTGAGAAAAGAACCAGAAACCTTCAGATCGTTGTCAGATATGCAACTGCTCAGGAAAGCAGGCTGTAGATGTTATAAGAGCAGGGCTGTGCTGGTTGCTTAAACTTGTAGGGTTCATTTATACTCAAGTTTTAACATAAAGGTGAAATATTTCTCATTTATTTAGGTTTATTTAGTGTAGTAAAACCCATTGACGATAATCTGGCATCTCGAAATGATTATTCAGTATTTGAATTGCTGCGTTGCTTGTTTGTCCTTTTAATATGATGGTTTATTTGTTCTCTGGCAGGAAAGGGTCGTGGAAGGGGACGCTCCAGACAAGATGAGGATGAGGAAGCAGGAGGAAGGCCATCTGGGCCCAGCACATTGTTTGACTTCCTGGAGTCAAAAATGGGGACGTTGTCCATTGACGGTACACTGAATTTGTTTTACCTTTTTAAAATGAAAAAATGCTAACAATGAGTGCTTCTTTAAATTTGATAACTGAATTGGCCAATTTTGGATTCTGATATTATAAGGGCCTGTTTTGTCCTTTCAAATAGAAAGTGTGTTGTTATTTATCTGCTATTTTAGTATTTATTAATATTTTAAATTTGTTAATATTTACAATTTATTACTTTGTATTTATTTTTTTATTTTAGGATTTATTAGTATTATACATTTTGTTTAGCTTTAACTTATTTTTTAGTTATAGGTTAAGAAATTTTAGTACTTGATCTTTAAGCTCAAGACAAGACAAGTTTAAGTTTAAAGGGGTCATCGGATGCCCATTTTCCACAAGTTAAAATTTCTCAATTGTAGTGTAAAACAACACCCTGTTTACCCTGTCAAAAACAGCTCTTTTCAGAGCAAGCTGTTTTGTTGCATGCCGCTTTAAATGCAAATGAGGGGCAGTCGTGGCCTAATGGTTAGAGTCAGACTTGTAACCCAAAGGTTGCGGGTTCGAGTCTCAGGCCCGGCAGGGATTGTAGGTGTGGGGAGTGAGTAGGGCTGGACAATAATTCAATATCAATATGTATCGCGATATAATTTTTCAATAACGGTGATATGATTTTTAAACACATTTCCGATATTTCGATATACATTACCAGTTTCCCATACATTTATTTATTTGTGCCGTTTGACTTCGTTGAATAAACATGAGCACTGCACGTTTCAAAATCATATTGTTTTATATGAATGTATCTAAAGGGAATTGACTTGTCTTCAGAAAAGTTTCGATGGCATTTTCATTTGATCTGATAAAGTAGCGTTCATGAGCGGACCTGCTTTGATTACAGCTGTTACTGCGGAAACCACTAGTTTTATCACTCTAAAAGCGCCTCCTGCTGAATGAATGAGTTTTCATTTTAAATAAGCCCGTCTCCAGCAAGGTTATTTTCGTAAACTAAAACTAAGACGAAAACAATTGGTCAAAAAACATTTTCGTAAACTGAAATAAAAAAAAAAAAATCTAAATAAGTTGACGTTTTGGTTTAGGGAAATACCGGGAAATACCCGTAAATGGCGCATCATGCATGTGAGGTTATCTGACGGAGAGACGCAAAGCAGTTGAAAGCAGAGTCCTGCACGGGTCCTGTTAGGTAAACCTGCATCCGCAGTACACAACAGAACACCCGACCCGTTATCCGACAGCAGCCAGCACCAATTTAATTCTGTACCCGACCCGTTTGACAT
>NW_015505408.1:1332461-1333125 GCF_001515645.1 Sinocyclocheilus grahami
GACTTGTAACCCAAAGGTTGCGGGTTCGAGTCTCAGGCCCGGCAGGGATTGTAGGTGTGGGGAGTGAGTAGGGCTGGACAATAATTCAATATCAATATGTATCGCGATATAATTTTTCAATAACGGTGATATGATTTTTAAACACATTTCCGATATTTCGATATACATTACCAGTTTCCCATACATTTATTTATTTGTGCCGTTTGACTTCGTTGAATAAACATGAGCACTGCACGTTTCAAAATCATATTGTTTTATATGAATGTATCTAAAGGGAATTGACTTGTCTTCAGAAAAGTTTCGATGGCATTTTCATTTGATCTGATAAAGTAGCGTTCATGAGCGGGGCTGCTTTGATTACAGCTGTTACTGCGGAAACCACTAGTTTTATCACTCTAAAAGCGCCTCCTGCTGAATGAATGAGTTTTCATTTTAAATAAGCCCGTCTCCAGCAAGGTTATTTTCGTAAACTAAAACTAAGACGAAAACAATTGGTCAAAAAACATTTTCGTAAACTGAAATAAAAAAAAAAAAATCTAAATAAGTTGATGTTTTGGTTTAGGGAAATACCGGGAAATACCCGTAAATGGCGCATCATGCATGTGAGGTTATCTGACGGAGAGACGCAAAGCAGTTGAAATCAGAGTCCTGCACGGGTCCGGTT
>NW_015505408.1:1333459-1363709 GCF_001515645.1 Sinocyclocheilus grahami
AAAGAAATTAGCTACATTTATTTTCAAATTAAATATCACAACACACATTTATCATTCAGTCTAGTGCGTTTTACATATAATGTAAGCGCAACTTGTGTAGATTTAAAAAGGCATGACTGCTTCATTTTGGTGTGTATTTGTATACTTTTACCATCCAATCAATCTCAGCATGCTGTAATTTGGTGTCGCTAGACGTTTGCATCGCTAAGGTTAAATTAGCTTAAGTCTTTCTTTGGCCTGCGCTCTGGAAGTGATCTGTTAAATCTAATAAACTTTAATTACTAAAACTAAAACTGAAACTAAACTATATAAAAACTAAATAGAAATGTGTTCACAAAATAAAAACTAAGCTAAAACTAACAAAATTATTAATGAAACTAATAAAAACGAAACTAAATTTTATTGCAAATTTGAAAATGATATTAAAATGAAACTAATTTAAAAATGCTAAACTATAATAACCTTGGTCTCCAGCAACATTTCCAGATTTTGTTATTGATCGATTTTTTTGTTTTGTTTTCTGCAGCGACTCGGAGCACTTTTTATACCCTTTTTTCTGGCTGAAGCACATTTGTTTCAATCTACAAGAATAATCAGCCTACACTACCAGTCAAAAGTTATTGAACTAAGATTTTTAATGTTGTTGTATTTTTTTTATATTTTAAGAATTCTCTTCTGCTCACCAAGGCTGCATTTATTTGATTTTGAAGTACAGCAAAAACAGTAGAATTTTGAAATATTTTTACTATTTAAAATTGCTTTCTATTTTGAATAGATTTTAAAATTTAACTTATTCCTGTGATCATGCATAGCTAAATTTTCAGCATCATTACTCCAGTCTTCAGTGTCACATGATCCTTCAGAAATCATTCTAATATGCTGATTTTTAAAACAGTTGAGTAAATTTTTTTTTCAGGATTCTTTGATAAATAGAAAGATCCAAAGATCAGCATTTATCTGAAATGAAAAGCTTTTGTAACATTATACACTCTACCATTCAGTATCATTTTTATACATTTTTTGGGAAAGAAATTAATAATTTTATTTAGCAAGGATGCTTAAAATTGATCAAAAGTGATGATAAAGGCATTTATAATGTTACAAAAGATTTCTATTTCAGATAAATAGTGTTCATATCGATATCGGAATTATATCGTATCGATTTGGCCATATCGTCCAGCCCTAGGAGTGAGTAGCAAGCGCGCCCTTCCACCCTCAATACCACAACTGAGGTGAGACCCTTGAGCAAGGCACCGAACCCCCAACTGCTCCCCGGGCGCCACAGCATGTACAGTATATGGCTACCCACTGCTGTGTGTGTGTGTGTTCACCGTGTGCACTTGGATGGGAAAAATGAACATTATACACTCTACCATTCAGTATCATTTTTATACATTTTTTGGGAAAGAAATTAATAATTTTATTTAGCAAGGATGCTTAAAATTGATCAAAAGTGGTGATAAAGGCATTTATAATGTTACAAAAGATTTCTATTTCAGATAAATAGTGTTCATATCGATATCGGAATTATATCGTATCGATTTGGCCATATCGTCCAGCCCTAGGAGTGAGTAGCAAGCGCGCCCTTCCACCCTCAATACCACAACTGAGGTGAGACCCTTGAGCAAGGCACCGAACCCCCAACTGCTCCCCGGGCGCCACAGCATGTACAGTATATGGCTACCCACTGCTGTGTGTGTGTGTGTTCACTGTGTGCACTTGGATGGGAAAAATGCAGAGCACAAATTCCGAGTATGGGTCACCATACTTGGCCACACGTTACTTCACTTCACTCTTCTGCAGGGTGACGAGCAGTTCTCTGAGAGACTGTTTACTTCAGGCGCATTTAGCTGCGAAACTGGCTAACTAGCACATTATTAGGAACGGTGATTTGCAAAGATTCATATAAAAACCTTACACTTACTACTTCTGTAGGTGAAGCTGGATCACAAATGATTCGCGCGAACATAGACACATTTAGGTAGATCGGGGGCGCATTCCCTTCAAAAACAAAAGTAATTCACTGCGTCTTCAGCGGCTCAGATGTCAGGAGTAAATGACGACTGCTTTGTTCATTATTACATCCAACAACAGAACACCTCAATCGCTTAGGAGTCATTCTTGTCTACATCTGCTCTGGCATCGAAACAATGGCGGACTGATGACAGTCACTCAGGGTGGAGCTGTGATAAAACCAAAAACTGACGCCACTGTCAGTCAGCAATCGTGGGACGGGCCTGGGTAGTGCTGGGCGGTATACCGGTTCATACCGAATACCAGTGTTTATTTTTGTTAAAACTAAGCTAAAACTAACAAAATTATTAATGAAACTAATAAAAACGAAACTAAATTTTATTGCAAATTTGAAAATGATATTAAAATGAAACTAATTTAAAAATGCTAAACTATAATAACCTTGGTCTCCAGCAACATTTCCAGATTTTGTTATTGATCGATTTTTTTGTTTTGTTTTCTGCAGCGACTCGGAGCACTTTTTATACCCTTTTTTCTGGCTGAAGCACATTTGTTTCAATCTACAAGAATAATCAGCCTACACTACCAGTCAAAAGTTATTGAACTAAGATTTTTAATGTTGTTGTATTTTTTTTATATTTTAAGAATTCTCTTCTGCTCACCAAGGCTGCATTTATTTGATTTTGAAGTACAGCAAAAACAGTAGAATTTTGAAATATTTTTACTATTTAAAATTGCTTTCTATTTTGAATAGATTTTAAAATTTAACTTATTCCTGTGATCATGCATAGCTAAATTTTCAGCATCATTACTCCAGTCTTCAGTGTCACATGATCCTTCAGAAATCATTCTAATATGCTGATTTTTAAAACAGTTGAGTAAATTTTTTTTTCAGGATTCTTTGATAAATAGAAAGATCCAAAGATCAGCATTTATCTGAAATGAAAAGCTTTTGTAACATTATACACTCTACCATTCAGTATCATTTTTATACATTTTTTGGGAAAGAAATTAATAATTTTATTTAGCAAGGATGCTTAAAATTGATCAAAAGTGGTGATAAAGGCATTTATAATGTTACAAAAGATTTCTATTTCAGATAAATAGTGTTCATATCGATATCGGAATTATATCGTATCGATTTGGCCATATCGTCCAGCCCTAGGAGTGAGTAGCAAGCGCGCCCTTCCACCCTCAATACCACAACTGAGGTGAGACCCTTGAGCAAGGCACCGAACCCCCAACTGCTCCCCGGGCGCCACAGCATGTACAGTATATGGCTACCCACTGCTGTGTGTGTGTGTGTTCACTGTGTGCACTTGGATGGGAAAAATGCAGAGCACAAATTCCGAGTATGGGTCACCATACTTGGCCACACGTTACTTCACTTCACTCTTCTGCAGGGTGACGAGCAGTTCTCTGAGAGACTGTTTACTTCAGGCGCATTTAGCTGCGAAACTGGCTAACTAGCACATTATTAGGAACGGTGATTTGCAAAGATTCATATAAAAACCTTACACTTACTACTTCTGTAGGTGAAGCTGGATCACAAATGATTCGCGCGAACATAGACACATTTAGGTAGATCGGGGGCGCATTCCCTTCAAAAACAAAAGTAATTCACTGCGTCTTCAGCGGCTCAGATGTCAGGAGTAAATGACGACTGCTTTGTTCATTATTACATCCAACAACAGAACACCTCAATCGCTTAGGAGTCATTCTTGTCTACATCTGCTCTGGCATCGAAACAATGGCGGACTGATGACAGTCACTCAGGGTGGAGCTGTGATAAAACCAAAAACTGACGCCACTGTCAGTCAGCAATCGTGGGACGGGCCTGGGTAGTGCTGGGCGGTATACCGGTTCATACCGAATACCAGTGTTTATTTTTGTTATGATATGAATTTTTAAAATACCGCAATACAACAACAACATTCGGAACGCGACACTGTTTGAAAGGGGTCCCTTTTCAGTGTTGCACTGTGGTGAGGGAACAGCTGCATGTGTTACTAAGCGTGAAAGTTCAGAAACTGAAGCTGTAGAACTAATAGAACGTGATGACACAGAAGAACTCATCCACACTGACCTCCACAAATATCCCCCGCCCGCTGCCATCAGCTCCCGCGTCTCACACACACGAGCGCGAGTTTAGCACTAGATTTAGCAACTTTCAGACCCTTTTAGCGGCTTTTTCCCATAGAATATTCATCCTGACAAACCTAGCGACTTTTCTGGATAAACCTTAGCTGTTTCAGTTGGAAGATTTCGCCAGTGCTGTCCTGCAAACGCGAGGTCTGACTTTCCCGGAGAAGTGTCGCCTCTCTCGGCGTCTGTTCTGTGCAGTGAGCGGCAGAGAAGCACCGCAGCCGACTCCTCAATAAATGAGTGCAAAACAGCGTTTCCTAGCACCTGTCGCTTACTGATTGTTTAGAATTATAAATATGAGCGTAGTTCGTCTGTTAATATCACATGCACTTTTTTGTTTGTTGTTGTTTTTAGTTTGTTACTCAGACACAGGCAGTGCGCTGCATGAGACACAAAAAGTAATCTAGCCAAAACAACCGCATAGCCACTCTTTAGTGTAGATGCATGTTGATTTTATCAGACGATGACGCGATTATAAATGAGTGACTCCTGGTTAACATGTATTAAAAGGGGTCGTGTTTAGTCACCATTTAGTGTGGTATTTTTGACAATATTCACTCATCATGACAGTAAAATAGTGCATTCTGAGTCAATATACTGCTGTATTTCCTCTCTCAATCAGTAGAAAATATGGTTAACACCCGGTCATGCGTGAAAAAAAATACCGTCATGTACAGTGAAACCGGTATAATTTTGAAAAACACTGTGAGACTAATTTTTGGTCATACCGCCCAGCACTAGGCCTGGGTCTGTGTGACGTCACACTGGCAGGAATCTGAGAATGGCTTGATTTGAGAAAGGGATAATGATTTTAGGAGATTATAATAAAAAAAAAAAAAACACTTGGTGGGTTTTTATCATTATAGGGTGGTTGTGTACCAAGGTTATTTTCGTAAACGGAAACTAAAACTAAGACTAAAACTATTGGTCAAAAAACATTTTCGTAAACTGAAATAAAATTTAAATTTCAAAATAAATGAAAAAGAAACGGATGGACAAAAATAAAGTTTACAGTCAATTCAATGACGATTACAAAGAACAGGTTTCCTCAAATCCAGCACTTGGAGGGTCATTGTACTGCAAAAATTAGCTCCAGCCCTGATAAAAACAACTGCCTGTAGCTTTGTACAGGGTCCCCATGCTTCTTGAAAGTACTTGAATATCAGACACATGGATTCAATGCCTGGAAAGTACTTGAAAACAAACCGGAACTGACGACTTTCATATTTATCGACCAGTATGCAGAAAACTACGTCAGTATATCATCATAAAGAGCTGTTTTTGTCTTAAGTGAACGTAAATGGATGAGAAAGAAAATGCACGTGTACAGTATTTTTAGATCTGCATGGGTTCGGTGTTAAAGAGACGGCAGCCTAATAAACGCTCTGCCTAACATTAATGTTAATCAAAGAACAAAAGAAAATCATTCACTGATTTTGACTGAATATCTTTTTTAATTTTAATGAATGAATCTCTATTTTATTTATGAAAAGAAAACGTTGCAGTGCTTTTAAACTTTTAATTAGTTTCTGTACTTGAAATTTGGTTCAGTTGTGTTTATGCTATTGCTAATTGATTTGTTTGTTCCTATTTTATTACTGACTGTTTACTTGTCTTTAACACTTTAATATTTGAAAATAATATTGTTTTTGCTGTGGTATTTTTGTTAAAAGCATAGGCAAAAGTTCCTCTTGTAAGTGTTCTGTTGGCTGCTGATTTTTGCTCGTTATTCAGCTGCAACAGAATGTTTGACTTCATTTTTTTTATTGAATTTTTTTAACTTATTGAAATCGAAACTAGGAATTTAATTGATAATTGATAAAATTCAAAAGATACCCAACCCTAGTTATAGAACAACTATTCTTATTCTTATTATGTCCAGAATAGACCCTTCAGCATAAGACCCTTTTTCATTTTGAGGTTGTGATCGGAGTTTATTTTGCAATAATGACTAAATGATTGCTTTAAAACGATTGTATCATTTGCTTCATTCCTACTGCATTTGCAATGGAACCAATCTTAATAATGGGAACATTGTATCAGGATTTTTAATCTCGTCTTATGTTGAAGTCCCAGTGGGCTGCAGAACTGTGCGGCGTCAAACAGATGGCCAGTCCCAAATGGAGGCGCTCTATTAGTCAGCTTTAGATAAGTCTCTGCGGCTGGTAAGCTCTGCCTGACATATGGCTTCAGGAGAAAACAGACAGGGCTAATATGTGGAGAAACGGTTTGTCGTCTTCCGCTCTTTCAGTGCTGTTGTTTTAACATTCATGCTCTTGCATTGAGTCAGAATGACCTGAAACACACTGTAGTTGTGCTTTTGAAGTGCCCTGCATCATCACTGTGTCCTGCAATTAAGTTGATATTTCTGTGAAGAGACTGTCAGCTTTCTTGAATGAACTTTTATTACCGCTTGTTCTTTTGCCGCATTTCTGCCATCAGCTCCCGCGTCTCACACACACGAGCGCGAGTTTAGCACTAGATTTAGCAACTTTCAGACCCTTTTAGCGGCTTTTTCCCATAGAATATTCATCCTGACAAACCTAGCGACTTTTCTGGATAAACCTTAGCTGTTTCAGTTGGAAGATTTCGCCAGTGCTGTCCTGCAAACGCGAGGTCTGACTTTCCCGGAGAAGTGTCGCCTCTCTCGGCGTCTGTTCTGTGCAGTGAGCGGCAGAGAAGCACCGCAGCCGACTCCTCAATAAATGAGTGCAAAACAGCGTTTCCTAGCACCTGTCGCTTACTGATTGTTTAGAATTATAAATATGAGCGTAGTTCGTCTGTTAATATCACATGCACTTTTTTGTTTGTTGTTGTTTTTAGTTTGTTACTCAGACACAGGCAGTGCGCTGCATGAGACACAAAAAGTAATCTAGCCAAAACAACCGCATAGCCACTCTTTAGTGTAGATGCATGTTGATTTTATCAGACGATGACGCGATTATAAATGAGTGACTCCTGGTTAACATGTATTAAAAGGGGTCGTGTTTAGTCACCATTTAGTGTGGTATTTTTGACAATATTCACTCATCATGACAGTAAAATAGTGCATTCTGAGTCAATATACTGCTGTATTTCCTCTCTCAATCAGTAGAAAATATGGTTAACACCCGGTCATGCGTGAAAAAAAATACCGTCATGTACAGTGAAACCGGTATAATTTTGAAAAACACTGTGAGACTAATTTTTGGTCATACCGCCCAGCACTAGGCCTGGGTCTGTGTGACGTCACACTGGCAGGAATCTGAGAATGGCTTGATTTGAGAAAGGGATAATGATTTTAGGAGATTATAATAAAAAAAAAAAAAACACTTGGTGGGTTTTTATCATTATAGGGTGGTTGTGTACCAAGGTTATTTTCGTAAACGGAAACTAAAACTAAGACTAAAACTATTGGTCAAAAAACATTTTCGTAAACTGAAATAAAATTTAAATTTCAAAATAAATGAAAAAGAAACGGATGGACAAAAATAAAGTTTACAGTCAATTCAATGACGATTACAAAGAACAGGTTTCCTCAAATCCAGCACTTGGAGGGTCATTGTACTGCAAAAATTAGCTCCAGCCCTGATAAAAACAACTGCCTGTAGCTTTGTACAGGGTCCCCATGCTTCTTGAAAGTACTTGAATATCAGACACATGGATTCAATGCCTGGAAAGTACTTGAAAACAAACCGGAACTGACGACTTTCATATTTATCGACCAGTATGCAGAAAACTACGTCAGTATATCATCATAAAGAGCTGTTTTTGTCTTAAGTGAACGTAAATGGATGAGAAAGAAAATGCACGTGTACAGTATTTTTAGATCTGCATGGGTTCGGTGTTAAAGAGACGGCAGCCTAATAAACGCTCTGCCTAACATTAATGTTAATCAAAGAACAAAAGAAAATCATTCACTGATTTTGACTGAATATCTTTTTTAATTTTAATGAATGAATCTCTATTTTATTTATGAAAAGAAAACGTTGCAGTGCTTTTAAACTTTTAATTAGTTTCTGTACTTGAAATTTGGTTCAGTTGTGTTTATGCTATTGCTAATTGATTTGTTTGTTCCTATTTTATTACTGACTGTTTACTTCTGACAAACCTAGCGACTTTTCTGGATAAACCTTAGCTGTTTCAGTTGGAAGATTTCGCCAGTGCTGTCCTGCAAACGCGAGGTCTGACTTTCCCGGAGAAGTGTCGCCTCTCTCGGCGTCTGTTCTGTGCAGTGAGCGGCAGAGAAGCACCGCAGCCGACTCCTCAATAAATGAGTGCAAAACAGCGTTTCCTAGCACCTGTCGCTTACTGATTGTTTAGAATTATAAATATGAGCGTAGTTCGTCTGTTAATATCACATGCACTTTTTTGTTTGTTGTTGTTTTTAGTTTGTTACTCAGACACAGGCAGTGCGCTGCATGAGACACAAAAAGTAATCTAGCCAAAACAACCGCATAGCCACTCTTTAGTGTAGATGCATGTTGATTTTATCAGACGATGACGCGATTATAAATGAGTGACTCCTGGTTAACATGTATTAAAAGGGGTCGTGTTTAGTCACCATTTAGTGTGGTATTTTTGACAATATTCACTCATCATGACAGTAAAATAGTGCATTCTGAGTCAATATACTGCTGTATTTCCTCTCTCAATCAGTAGAAAATATGGTTAACACCCGGTCATGCGTGAAAAAAAATACCGTCATGTACAGTGAAACCGGTATAATTTTGAAAAACACTGTGAGACTAATTTTTGGTCATACCGCCCAGCACTAGGCCTGGGTCTGTGTGACGTCACACTGGCAGGAATCTGAGAATGGCTTGATTTGAGAAAGGGATAATGATTTTAGGAGATTATAATAAAAAAAAAAAAAACACTTGGTGGGTTTTTATCATTATAGGGTGGTTGTGTACCAAGGTTATTTTCGTAAACGGAAACTAAAACTAAGACTAAAACTATTGGTCAAAAAACATTTTCGTAAACTGAAATAAAATTTAAATTTCAAAATAAATGAAAAAGAAACGGATGGACAAAAATAAAGTTTACAGTCAATTCAATGACGATTACAAAGAACAGGTTTCCTCAAATCCAGCACTTGGAGGGTCATTGTACTGCAAAAATTAGCTCCAGCCCTGATAAAAACAACTGCCTGTAGCTTTGTACAGGGTCCCCATGCTTCTTGAAAGTACTTGAATATCAGACACATGGATTCAATGCCTGGAAAGTACTTGAAAACAAACCGGAACTGACGACTTTCATATTTATCGACCAGTATGCAGAAAACTACGTCAGTATATCATCATAAAGAGCTGTTTTTGTCTTAAGTGAACGTAAATGGATGAGAAAGAAAATGCACGTGTACAGTATTTTTAGATCTGCATGGGTTCGGTGTTAAAGAGACGGCAGCCTAATAAACGCTCTGCCTAACATTAATGTTAATCAAAGAACAAAAGAAAATCATTCACTGATTTTGACTGAATATCTTTTTTAATTTTAATGAATGAATCTCTATTTTATTTATGAAAAGAAAACGTTGCAGTGCTTTTAAACTTTTAATTAGTTTCTGTACTTGAAATTTGGTTCAGTTGTGTTTATGCTATTGCTAATTGATTTGTTTGTTCCTATTTTATTACTGACTGTTTACTTGTCTTTAACACTTTAATATTTGAAAATAATATTGTTTTTGCTGTGGTATTTTTGTTAAAAGCATAGGCAAAAGTTCCTCTTGTAAGTGTTCTGTTGGCTGCTGATTTTTGCTCGTTATTCAGCTGCAACAGAATGTTTGACTTCATTTTTTTTATTGAATTTTTTTAACTTATTGAAATCGAAACTAGGAATTTAATTGATAATTGATAAAATTCAAAAGATACCCAACCCTAGTTATAGAACAACTATTCTTATTCTTATTATGTCCAGAATAGACCCTTCAGCATAAGACCCTTTTTCATTTTGAGGTTGTGATCGGAGTTTATTTTGCAATAATGACTAAATGATTGCTTTAAAACGATTGTATCATTTGCTTCATTCCTACTGCATTTGCAATGGAACCAATCTTAATAATGGGAACATTGTATCAGGATTTTTAATCTCGTCTTATGTTGAAGTCCCAGTGGGCTGCAGAACTGTGCGGCGTCAAACAGATGGCCAGTCCCAAATGGAGGCGCTCTATTAGTCAGCTTTAGATAAGTCTCTGCGGCTGGTAAGCTCTGCCTGACATATGGCTTCAGGAGAAAACAGACAGGGCTAATATGTGGAGAAACGGTTTGTCGTCTTCCGCTCTTTCAGTGCTGTTGTTTTAACATTCATGCTCTTGCATTGAGTCAGAATGACCTGAAACACACTGTAGTTGTGCTTTTGAAGTGCCCTGCATCATCACTGTGTCCTGCAATTAAGTTGATATTTCTGTGAAGAGACTGTCAGCTTTCTTGAATGAACTTTTATTACCGCTTGTTCTTTTGCCGCATTTCCCCACATCATAAAAGGTCATTTAAATGCATGCTGTGATGCTCATGGTGCAAGACACTAAAAATATATGAAACAACAGGTAACAGGCTTTTCAGTGGGTCTGAATGGTCTTTTCTGAGCAAATACAGAAATGTGCCATTTAATTGATTGGCATAGCAGGTAATAACTTTATCAGTTATTAATGTTAATAGGTTTTAATGTTTCTAAATTCAGCCCCCCCCCCCTCATTTTCATTTGTCTAGGCTCTTTTAATGATTACATTAAATTTACATTAATTGATCAAAAGTGTGTCTTACTAATTTAATCATAAAACTTTAAATTTAACAATTTATTGTTGAGCAAAAAAAATTTTTTAGGGTTTATTATTTAGTTAATAAATCGTGAAACTTATAAAAATATACTATTAATAATTTGTTGTTAAATTGAATAAGTTATTATTAAATAAGTTATTTTTATGAAAGACATTTATTTTCCCCCTTTTTCATTTTTCTGGATTCCATTTTAGTGGTGTAATACATTTTTTATGATCAAAAATCCTTTCTAATCAATTGAATTCTTAAAGCCTGAATCATTTATTAACATTTTTACAAAATATAAAATATTTATATTTTCAGAAAATCTGTGTTGGATTTATTTAATGCAGATTTACTATCAAAAATGGTGGTAATCAAATGAAGGCAAAAAAATTAACTATATAATTAATTTTTAAAAATGTAGTCAAGTGAAAATGTATAATTCTTTTTGGGTTTTTTGGCAACAAAATGCTTAAAAAATGTTTGCTGTTAAAATTTAAACACAAAATTGTGAGAGATTCTTTAAAAATAGTTTTAGTTTTAATTATTACTGTTGCTTTGATATTATAGGTAGTAAATGAAACTGCACCACTCATTCACACGTTTTTCTTCATCAGGCCTTTACAACATTTACAATTTGTAATCAGTTGCTTTACTGTTTTTCTCATAATTAACCCTCTAGAGTCAAAGAACCAACCTTCACTACAAAACCATCTATATAAGATGATTTTCCCCAGCACTGATCAAATGTCCAGAGATGCTGCCCAGTCCAAACACCCTTCCCGCAACGAGGGGCGCTCGCAGAGAAACGACAGGCCTCCACGTTTCCAGAAGGACGGAGACTTTCCTAAACCCAGCGCGGCCTTCTCCAGCGTCTCCCAGCCGCAGAAATGGAGGGACAGGGAAGAGCGAACGGGAAGAGGAGGATCAGAGCGATGGAAGAACGACTCTCAAGATGCTAGACATACATACACCTCGATGGGGAAGTCCAGGGAACAGCAGGGTAGCTATGGAAAGGAATATAGTGGGTCAAAAAGCTTCCAGCAGGAACCACATAACGGCGGATTGAAAGAGCAGGATGGGACAGGACCTGCTTCGTTTAGGAAAAACCAATCAAATGGATCCGCGGCACCCAAATCCTCAAATCCTGCTGGCTCGGATCAGAAGGACAACAGAAGGAAAGGCAAGCTGGAAAGACCGAATTCAGGCTACTTTGAGCGTTCCCACGATGCATCGAAAAATGACTTTTCGCCGGACGCTGGATTGGGTCAGTGCATCAAAGTGGGCAGGTTTTCAAACGCGCAGCTCCCTAATGGTGATTTAGAACACAGACGGACCGGTCCAATCAAGCTGCAGTCTTCAGCACCGCCTCAAAAACAAACCAACATGCATAACTCCGCCCCCAAGAAACCATCCGGACCAATCAAAGGTCAGAGAGAGACGGCGGACACAAATGATCACGTAAACTGGAGAGCTGGTGACCAGTGTCTAGCGCTGTACTGGGAAGACAATAAGGTGAGTCATTTGCATTATTTTTAAGTGGCGTCGGTTCTGGAAGGGTTTTTTCCATTCATTTTTCTCAAAGGGAAAGTCTTGTTTAAAGTGTTATAAGCTGTGAACCAAACCAACCAACTACAAGGTGAATCACAACATTACAAACTTTTATTTGAAGCAAAAAATTTTTTAAATCAAACAAAATGACAAAGATTGTGTACTTAATGGCTTTATTGAAGAAAAATCTACAATCCCATGATGCTTTGCGAATGACAGTCGATTTAAAAGCAATGGTGAGATAAAACTGTTCTTTTAAAATCGGTGTTCGATCTATACAAACAGTATATTTGAAGTTTATTGCCAAATATGCATATATATATGTATTAGAGGTCGACCGATAGTGGATTTTGCAGATACCGATAGCTAGGTTGGACCACACTGGCCGATACCGATTAAGTAATCGATCGTTTTAAAATTGATACTGAACAAAAACTAAAATAGTGCTTTAACAAAAACAGTACTGAACCACTAGTAGTAGTAGTAAAAAAAAAAAAGTAAATGTTGAAATTAACACTCTAACAAGGAACAATGCTTTCATTACACAGCTTTCATTAATCTTAATGCTACAAATGGACTCTTATTTTAAAGTGTTACCATTTCATTTCAACAGTCATGCTTAAAGATGCACATCTTTAAATATATACACAAAGGCTATAGCATTAAAATTATATACATATGGATATTGTATGTATACTCTCAGACTTTAACTGCTTCTATTCTTGAACACTTGATGATTATCTAATCAAAATAAAAGCACAGCGCTGAGTCTAGGAGAACTCACCGGTATCACACACACTCCGGAAGCATCGCGTTCATCTCGAGCAACAGTTTATTTAATCACCAAACGGACACAAGTTTACTTCAAGAATTAACAATTTGGCATGGATGAGTTTGAAGTTCGGTGTTTAAAAAAATGTAGCAAACGGAAAGAGAGCGCGACCTATATTATAGCTCTATAAATGAAGCACACAGACTTTATTAGAGCCACAGAAAGACAAATGTTTTGCTGAAAATGCACAATACACAATTCGTTATGTACATTAACAACGGTTCGGGACCAATATAATGTAATTTAAAGGAAAACTATGTGAATGGCACTCTGTGGCGCGGCAGGATTTTCTGTCGGCTGCATTTAAATCCGCGTCTGAAGTTTCCCGCTCTGTTCAGCGTGCAGTATCACGTGTCTAAACAAATAGCACGTGCTGTCAGTGATTTCAACCACTAGAGGCCGCTCTCGCACTGTATAATGACAGCAGACCCTTCTCAGCCGTTCCAGCAACGGACGCAGCCCGGAAAACTATCGGCATGGATTTTTGTCGATAACCGATAGTTCCGGCAATCAACTATCGGTGCCGATTAATCGGCAAAACCGATACATCGGTCGACCTCTAATATGTATATACATTTACATAATTAAGTAGTTTGCAGACCGACTTTTCTGTATAGGATCATGGATAATGTAGTTTTTCACCAGGAATTATGCTGTTAAACAAGATTTAAAGGGGTCATGAAATGCATTATTAGTTCATAATGTTTCCTGAGCTGAGCTTATAATCTTAGTGTAGTTTGTTAATCAAAAATTTCATAATTTAGATATAAATGTTCATTTTCTACCCTGAATTTAGCCTTTGATTTGAATGCTCTTTTGGGAGGGGTGTGTCTGCTCGGAGACTTCAGTGGAAACGCCCACTGCTGTGATTGGCTAACATCTTTGCATATGAAATGAGCATTACATGTGGAACTCTTCTTACTATAACAGCCAACAAGATTAACTAATGAAAGTTAAATTAAAAGTGTTGATTATAGCGTTATATTTAGATCAACTCCCATTGTATCAAAAGTTGCAGCGCGGCACTGTAGCCATCTTTAAGAGTTTAGCATTGAAAATCAATTTCCCTATGGGGAAAATGAATGGAGCTTTTAATTCCTGAACCACGACTGTTGCACTTTGTACAGTTTTATTGCATTTTCCCCTTTTGTGTTCTTGAAAAACATCTTTGTATATTGGTGGCAGTTTTATCGGGCGAGAATCGACGCCATCCACCCGTCTGGATCCACGGCTGTGGTTGTGTTCAGCGACTACGGCAACTGCGAAGAAGTTCTGCTTCACAATATCAAACCTCTGCACATGGATGTGTGGGTAAGCAACAGATTGAGCTCCAAGCCTTGAGCTCTGCTACAAAACCTAGAGCATTTTGAAGCATCACGGGTGCCAACGTGAAGGCTGTTCAATAATTTGCTGCCTTCTAAAATACTTTCTTTTAGCAACCATATCATTTGGGAACATTGTACCAAAGTGAGAGAAATGGTGCTTTTAAATATTCTTGCTTTCTTTCTTTCTTTATGGTGGTGGCTGAGGAGAGACCCCCTCATATGATTGTAAAGCACTTTGGGTGTAATGCAGCAATGCACCGGCATGGGAGCCGGATCCGTAAGGGCTTGTAGCACACGTTGCATTGATGAATTCTGGACTCTGAAACTTGCCATGCAAACGGCTGCTGTACACGGTGACTATTTGTAAAGGACTTGATATTAATTATTATAAAAGCACTACGCTCTTTTGTTCAAAACTCAATGCGTCATTTGTTTTTGTTTTCTTGTTTTTTTTTTGCAGTTGATACTTTGAATTTGTTGGCAGTATTTAAAGCAAAATACTGCAAAATAATGTTCACCCATAAATGTAAATTCTTTCACCAAACAGTTGGCGCTAGCCATTGTTTTTTTCTCTCTCTCCATACTATGGAAGTCAATGGCTACCATCAGCTATTTGGTTACGAGCATTCTTCGAAATATCTTCTTTTGTGTGCAACAGAAAAAATAAACTCGTGCAGATTTGGAACAACTTGAAGGTGAGTAAATGGTGACAGAATTAAAAAATTTTGGTGAGCTGTCCCTTTAAGACCTGTTCACACCAAGAACGACAAATATAACGATGAAGATATTAGCGTCCGCACCAACACACGATATCATTGTTTAAATTAAGCGTGCACGCTGCGTTTGTGTTGCCTGTTGCATTAAAGGGTTAGTTCACCCAAAAATGAAAATTCTGTCATTAATATTCTTTAATTAAACAACATATGCTGTTCTGAGTCAGCGGTGTCGTTTTCTACATTGTTTACATTTTGATCTGAACGTAAGCAACGTATCCGTGTGGTGCGGCTGACATAGAACAGCATACGTTGTTTACGTTCAGTGGATATTCTCCAAAAGGGGCCATGGTGACGCGGATGGCTGTTGAATAAAGTAGTTATTTTTGTTTTCTTTTGCGCACAAAAAGTATTCTCGTAGCTTCGTTAAATTACGGTAGAACCCCTGATGTCGCATGGTTTATTTTACCGATGTCCTACGTTTCTGGACCTTGACCGTGGTAGGACCCTTGCTGTCTATGGGAGGGTCAGAGAGCTCTCGGAATGCATCAAAAATATCTTAATTTGTGTTCTGAAGATGAACGAAGGTCTTACGGGTTTGGAACGACATGAGGGTGAGTAATTAATGACAGAATTTTCATTATTGGGTGAACTATCCCTTTAAATGCCCGAGCTCTTTGGAATAGAGTAGATTATGATTGGATGTCAAAGTTTTTATCGTTTATCAGGTTTAAAACTTTATTGTTAGAATTATTGTTCTTGGGGGGGAACGAGCCTTTTGTCTTAAAACACAAACATAATGTCTATCGTGTGAATTGTTCCTAAATGAAGCTGCCACATTCAATTTGCTGTATGAATGATTTATACACATTTGTTCGCTCAAGTCCAGTGCTTGTTTCCACTACGAATTGCTTAGTTATCATACGAGAAAGTATTTTAACATTGAAAAGTTCAATTGTATTCACGTTTATTTGTTTAGCACTTTTCATGATACAAATCGTTGCAAAGCAGCATCACAGAAAATGAAAGTTTCTACATTATATTTAGGAGTAGCTTATCAGTGGTGACTATCTCAAGGTGATGTCCATATGGCAGAAATGTACAGTAAAAATCATTTAATGATGTATTCAAACAGATGGTGAACACTATCAACAGCAATGATTATATGCTGCGATCAAACTTATAGCAAAATGTGGTAGTTCTGTATGTTGTTTCAGGGTTGGCATCATCTGAGGTCCTCTGAGGGGTTGCATCATCTCTTCTCAGGTGTTCTGGATCCAGACTCAAGCTTGTGTAAATCCTAGGCAGAAACAGAGAAGCAAATAGAGAAAAATGAACGTAGCTGCTGTTCCAACCAAGCAAAAAATAATGCGTTTAATCTAAGCAAAAGAATGATGATGTGCGTTTGATCAGATATAACTGAGGTACAAGGTTATGAGATACATTGTGTGAATGCTTGGCTGAAGAGATGTGTCTTTAATCTAGATTTAAACGGAGAGAGTGTGTCTGAACCCCGAACGTTTACAAAAAGTGTCTATACTTAAAAGGCATGGTTCACATAAAAGTGAAAACCTGCTGAAAATGTCCTCATGCTCAGGTCATCTGAGATGAAATTGAGTTTGTTTCTACATCAGATTTGGAGAAATCAGTTGCTCACCAGTGGATCCTCTGCAGTGAATGGGTGCCGTCAGAATGAGAGGCCAAACAGCTGATAAAAACATCACAGTAATCCACAAGTAATCCACACCACTCCAGTCCATCAGTTAACATCTGTGTGTTTGTAAGAAACAAATCCATATTTAAGACGTTCTTAATGTCAAACAGTTGCTTCCAACTAAAATATGAGTCCACAATCTAATAACATTTCCTCCAGTGAAAAAGTGGCCTAGTCTGAATCAGGAGAGAAATCTGCACAGATCAAGCACAGTTTACAAACTAAAACAGCTCTAAACAAATATGTGGGTTTTTGATATGAGAGACAACAGGAGATGGACTTTTTCACTGGAGGAAGCGTTATTATGGACTCGTGTGTTACCCAGAAGCAACAGTTTTAAGTTAAAAATGTCTTGATGGATTTGTTTCTTACAAACACGCAACTTTTGTCTTCTCCAGATGTTAACTGATGGACTGGAGTGGTGTGGATTATTGTGACTCTCATTCTGACGGCACCCATTCACTGCAGAGCATCCATTTTTGAGTGAACTATTCCTTTAAGCATTGCAAACTGCATACACCTGATACTTAATCAAACATTAGGTCTGACATGCTGCTGTTTGCATACAAAGTCGGACACCGAACAGCAGCTACTAGTTAATATTTATCAGGGTTTAAATGTGCCGCCTGCCATCTGTCGCTCACCAATTTTGAAGTGTTTTTGTTGTATTTCTTAGGAGACAGTAAATCTAAACGAGCCGTTCGGCCGACTGTCAGACTTTAAGTAGGCTACTGGTTCTCGCTTCTTCTCAGACCCAGTTCCTCAAAAGCATTAAAACATCAGTTTCATTACAGTTTAGTCACAGCACCATCAGTCAGAGTTAAAACCGACTGACCACGCTCTCTTTCTCCTCATCAAACCTGTACATTATATTTTCCTGTATGAATGATATATAGAGCAGTGGTGGACATCAGACTGTATTGAAGCAGAGAAAGCAGCTGTGAAATCAGTGCGATTCATGCGGCGACAGTGACACAGTTTACCAGCAAATCATTTCAAACTTGCTGAACTTGAATCTTTATAAGACATGAATGAAGATTTGTTTATAAAGCTCAGTTCTGAGGTCTAGTGAAGTGGTTGGATTGTGAATGGTTTTAGTTTTTCTTGCATTCTGAGCACAAAAGACAATGTCAAAGGAAACCAGATGTTAAAGTGAAAGGTGAACTCGGGTGAAACTCCCTGAAAAGTGGAATAGCATCTTACCTTACTGTTTTAATTTTTGCAGCATGATTATTGTGCATAGTATATGGTTTTTCTGAATGCATAAGGTTCCTGGATGATGTGTTACAGTTGTGTGCATTATGCAACAGAGTATAGTGATGAATACTGTGTCACAGTGCAGCTCGACTTCCGTTTCCTTATCAAATTAACTGAATATCAACCACAATCTCTTTCTTGACTTATTATTTTGGTGAGACTGTCAAAAGTTGAGACCTTTTAGTGCACAAAATTTGATTAAAAATGCATAACATAATAAGCTTATGTGACTGACACAGCGGAGTATATATGTGACCCTGGACCCTTGTTAGGAGGATAGGACAGTATTTGGCTGAGATACAACTATTTGAAAATCTGGAATCTGAGGGTGCAAAAAAATAAAAATACTGAGAAAATCACCTTTAAAGTTGTCCAAATTAAGTTCTTAGTAATGCATATTACTAATCAAAAATTAAGTTTTAATATATTTATGGTAGGAAATTTACAAAATATCTTCATGGAATATCCTAATGATTTTTGGCATAAAAGAAAAATCAATAATTTTGACCCATACAATGTATTTTTGGCTATTGCTACAAATATACCCCAGCGACTTAACACTGCTTTTGTGATCCAGGGTCACACATAGCTGAAGCATTACATTTGTATAAAAAAATGTAAGGTCCCCCAAAAGCTTCAATTTTTAATGCTTTAAAATAATTTATTAAATTTTTAATTTATTTTTAAAGAAAATTTTGAGACAAGGTTGCACACAGAATGATGGAGAGACTGAAAATAAGATTTACTTTGTCTGAGATTTACTTTAAAACCTTTATTTTAATTGGTTTATCTTATTTCAGGTTTTAGAAGAAGCTTTTGAGATCATGTTTGTTCTTCATTTAAACATCTAACATCTAATGATTATTAATATTTAGAATTTACTTTATACAGATTTTTTTTAAGAGAAATTGGAATTACGAACATTTCTATTATTCCCAAAAAACAAAAAATCCAGCAAAACGTGCATGCATATCACAGAAATCAAAATGTTTGTTTGTTTGTTTGTTTTATTGCATGGCAATAGGGAGGATTTGAGGAGAAAACAAGTTGAATTTGTATGAAAAAAAATTTAATGGTCCCAAAAACAAATTTAATTTAATTTAATTTGTGCTAGTAATTTCTAAAAACAGTTTTTCATTGAGAATAATTGGAGTTACAAACAATTCTAATGTTCCAAAATTGTCCAGTCAAACACTTATGCATGTTACAGTAATGAAAGTGTGTTTGTTTGTTTATTTATCTTTTACATATATAATTAGCTAAATAATTGCTAGTATGTCACACATAATTCAAATAAGCACCAAATAACATTAAATTAAACAAAGTTTTGAAATGGACAGACTAGAAAAATTAACTTAAATGATTTTAGCAAATGGCTGCAATATAACAAAGAGTGAAAAATTTAAGGGGGTCTGAATACTTTCCGTACCCACTGTATATATATATATATATATATATATATATGTATACACCTTGCTACGTGTACTGCGTTAGGCTAACCGAGACTTGTCATTTGCACTTATATATTGTTGCTCTTTTGTTAGTTTTGACTGCTTTTATTGTCCTCATTTGTAAGTCGCTTTGGATAAAAGCGTCTGCTGAATGTAATGTAAATGTACTCATAAAACGTGCTAGTAATCCTTGTGTTATATACAACTTCAAAAAAACGTCGTTTTCGCAGTGTGATAATCTGAACAGCCCGACCTTCATTTCCCTCTGATTATCAGTTTATGTTTTGGATTTTGTGTTAAACACGTCATCATTTGAACATTCAATCATGATAATCTCTGTGTAAAAATAATATTGAGTCTCTCAGGAGACGTTTTATCTACATACTCCACGTTTGTCCTGGAAATAACTCATGAGGTACGTGCAGTTTCTCCAGACTCATTCTTCTCGCTCTGTCATTCCAGAAAGAGTGCTGTCCTCTACGTCTCAACATCAGCACTCATTACACTGTGTCCAGATGTCAGTATAAATATTTCTCAGCAAGTTCTCTTTTTTTCTCTTATTTTATTTTATTTGAACAACTTTTGAGACAAGTTTGTTTTAAAGGTTTATTTAAATGTAACATCTTTTGATTATTAGCATTTAGTATTAATGGCTTTATACTAAAAAAATTTACATTTTATGGCAGTATTACAAAATAATTCCAGTATTTCATAATTCCAAAAATCAAATGCAATGTGCATTAATTTATTTGTTTATCATTGCATTGCAGTAGGGAGAAAACCTGCTAAATTTGTATGAAATTCCCCAAAACAAGCTTGATGTTTTTAATGCTGTTTTATTTTATTTATTTATTTATTTATTTATTTTAGTTTTTGTGAATAATTGTAATTACAAAAAAGTCCAATCTTCAAAAAATAAAAAAATAAACAAATGAAAACAATCATGCATATTGCAGTAATGAATATTTATTTAATTATTATTGTTTTGTATTATTGTATTGCAGCAGGGAGGATTTGAGGGGAAAACATGCTAAATTGAATTTATTATTTATAAAAAAAAAAAAAAAAGATATTGTCCCAAAAATAAGCTCCATTTTTAATACGTTTAATTTTTTTATTTGATTTGTTTGTTGAAGAAGAAGCTTCTGAAACAAGGTTGGTACTTCATTTAAACCTCTCCTGAACCACGAGCGAGCAACATCTGCTCAATAACATTGTTTCTCAAGTGATTTTCCTCCTCTTTTAACCTAACAATTCTTTCTCTTTTTTTCCCACCGTTGTTCTCATGTCGTTTTCTCTTTCATAGCTCCAGTCTGGAACCCGATAAGCGGCATGAACAGAGAGGGGAACGAGTGAGGAAACCACTTCGCTCTTTCTGGAGACCCTGAGCTTCGGTCACAGTGTTATATGAACCTTGTGATATAGGCTTCAGTGCCCTTTATGTGCGCTTCTCGCGGGAAGGCCCCGGAACAGAGGAGCATTGTGGGACAGGAGGCCATCAGGGCAGACGTAAGTGCAAAGGACACAGACACAAGAGATTTGTGCGTCTCAGGTTGAGTTTGTGAGGCGCTGGGAGAGTTTGGTCCAGTTGAGCGGAGCTGTATAGATGCAGACAGAGGAGGGGCCGTTCCAGCGGTTTATGGTGGGATATTGCTTTCCTAATTCATCTAAAACCAGTGGCCTCCCACGAAGACTTTTACACCACCATTGTGGCTCCTAATGCGTTAATTTAGCGAGCTGAAGAAAGTGCCAGAATGTTTGCGCTTCACTGTGGTCCTTACAATGAAATTAATGTAGCAGCTTCTAATCTGCAGCGATTTTTAGTGACGTTTAGTTTGAATTAAGATCTCATAAAACCTGTCAAGTATATGTCCGAGTCGTGTTTACCTACAAAATCTAAAGGAAAGAAAGATATAAAGATGAAATCAAGGTTGGTTTTGGGAGCATTACTTTTTTTTTCTTAACAAAAAAATTCTGGGCAAAAAATACAATTCTTAACACATTCTTATTTATTGCAGAAAAAAATAATTGATTATATTTATTAAGTATAATAGTATTTGTAGTACTGGCTTTATGTTAATAAAACAACAATAATATTTATTTTAGTAATAAAAGAATGTATGCCAGTAATTTCATGTAATTTTTATATGTTTTTTATTGTTTGTTTATTTTTACTTATTTTGCATTCATACATAAATGGAACAAAACAAATCTTTGCATATTGTAGTAATAAAATTGTGACTATTGTCAGGGAAACAGGTCAATAATTTAGCTCAAAGGAAATCATTTAAGATTTTAAAGGGAACTCCACCATTAATATGCAAGGGAATTAGGACAGAATCACTGTTTTACGGCGGATCACTGAGACGGCCTGCGAGTCAGTGAACGAGCCGTATGACATCAATTCTGCAATGGATATTTATATCCAAAATATAGTGAAAACACTATTAATTAGCACATGTAACAAGATCGGCAGTTTAAGACATTAACTTGTGAGCACAAAACACAAGATACTTCTCTTTTCCATATAAATAAGGCTTTATTGGATAAATCTAAGACATATAAACTAATCTAACACATGAACACACGCATTCACACAAGTTTTCAGAAAGAGAGAGAGAGGAAATAATTAAAGAGAATGAAAATGTGAAATCCCAGACCATTATTCTTGATAACTTGCCCCAAAATTGACAATCTCCTTGGACTTGTCAATGTGTTCTTTTGTGTTAATGTTGAAAACTGTTCTGTGACAGGGGTTTAGGTTTAGGCTTGCTTCAGAAGGGCTAGGGTCTGATTTATGACATCCTGTTGTCTTGGGCCTCTGTGGAATTTTTGTGACTCCTCGTGCCTCAACTCGGTTTTGACCAAATCTTAGATTGTCTGATTCGGTCTGATATCCTACACTATTTAAAAAAATTTTTTTTTTTAAATTGTCTTCTTTTTCTTTGTATAATTTTGCATTGCATTGATAATTATTTGATGGAAAAATGTACACAAAATAATGTCAGAATGCATTAAGAAAACATAATGGTCCCAAAATGTATCTATTCTTTTTTAAATTAAATTTATTTATTAAACATGATAGTATTTGTTTTACTGGCTTTATGCAGATCAAAAATAATTGGAAATTACATAATTACATAAATAATTGGAATTACAAACTAAACTGAAACAACAATGAAATTCTGTGCATTTTATAGTGATAAAATGTGAAATGTATTTTATTTCTTCTTATTATTATTATTATGCATTGCAGTAATAAGAATTTGAGACAAAAATGTGTGCATGAATGTCTCAATGAACAAGCTTAATGGCCTTTAAAAAAAAAAGCTAAATAGTCTTTTATTTTAATTAAATGTATTTTTGTTATTATTTTTTAAATTAATTAATTTTATTATAAATTTTTTAATATTAATTTGAGTTTGATTTTAATTTGTTTATTTTATTTTCATGTTCTTGTAAGATTCACCATTTTAGGGCAAAGTCATCTCTTTAAAAATTAGTTAACCATAACCATGTTATGAATAACGAGACGAGGAAGGTTAATGATCTGCAGGTCGGGCGTCTGGATGATGATCTTCTGAACTCACTGCACATCTTGACCTGTACTTGTACGAGTTTACAAGGTTACTTGAGTTAGCACTTATCGCTTCTCTTGGTGTAGTTTTTGGCCAGAACGACCTGCAAAGTGATCCATATTTTATGCTGAAAATCGAAAGTATGGATCTGCAGGCTTATGCTTTATTAACATGATTCTGTGTCAGAATTATTGAAGGATCTGGTTTGAGATGAAGGAAAGTCAGTATTTTGGCAGAGGGTGGTTTGCATAACCAGTGTGTTTTGCCTTTAAAAGCAGAACAACCACACGCTCATGTTCTCGTTTCTCTGCTAACGCAGGATTTACATGTTGGCCGGTGGACGAGGAATGTTGGCGAGAGCCGCGAAAACCAGTTTTGCACATCGACCCACAACAATGACATTGGATTAAAAATGGCATTTGCAGAATCCGAGGTGTGTTGAAACCACGCGAGCTGCCAAGCTTCTGAATTAATGATGTACTTCATTACTAAAATATATTTGTGTGTTATTCTAACTGAATGCTTGTACACTCACTCTATTACATGTTGATGGAAATAACGTGTTTTGAATGCCATTTACACTTTCAGGATAAACACTTTTATACGCTTCCACTCGTTACTTCACTTTTGCCGGCAGTGAAATCCATCCGAGTGTAAAATGCGATGATCGTTTGTCTTTGTTAAAGTCTCATTCTTCACTCAACGCAGTCTTTGACGGCATTTTATCATGAAACTCGACTCTAATGGACGTTCAACAGCTTGCTGATGAATTTCAGTGCTGAAGTTCAGTCATTTCAAGCAACAGGCTTCACTATAGTAGATTCAGCATTGAGAAACATTTGGCTTATTGTGTTGTCATTTGATTTCTTGAGATGTTGTGACTGTTTTTCATTTAGGGTCTTGAATGTGCATAGAGTTTCGACACACAGATGTGTTTTGGAAAGGCTGTACAGATTTTGATTACATCGATTATTGACCCTCATTGGTTTCCATGCAGTTTCGTGAGAAATCAACACTTTTTACATTTTTACTGTAGCTTGTCAAAAACTAAATATTGAAGACAAGAGAACTTGTGAAATTTATTAAAGGCCATCTTCTGAATCGTCCAGGGAGAATTTGCTTTTTCTTCATCGGTTTGAGTTTCACATACAGTAAAAAATCTCAGATGCTACAGCACTGAAAATAAGTGTGATAAACCCATTTAACCAATTTAGCATAATAAAGACAAAAGCTATTTACACCAAATACAAATAGCAATAAATTTAGTAAACAGTAAACTTTTTGCGCCAAGTACAAATGATGTGAGATACTAAGGTGTAGTTATTTCCACCTCTTTCCACCTTATTTTAGTATTATTGAGATACTATTATAGTTTTTATGATTTGAATAAAATAAAATCAGTAAAATTACATTTTATTTAATCAAATAAAATCAGTGTTTGTTTACATTTTTCATTTTAAAGTTTTACAAATTTTGTTGCGTTTTTGTCATTTAGTAGTATTTTTATTTCAGTTTTAGTTTAACTAAATTTAAAGTTTATTTTAAATTAAAAAAAATTGTTACTTAAATGTTAACTGAAATAAAATGCAAAAAAACTTTTTTGTGCTAATTTTTTTTTTATACTTTACATTTTTATTTTATTTTATTTTCTGACAAGCTACCATAGATGTTTTTCTCTCTCTCTCTCTCTCTCTCTCTCTCTCTGTTTTTATTTATTTATTTTTTCAAATTGTCAATTTTTGGCAGATTGCATGGAAACCAATTAGGTTCAACATAAAACACAAAAGATGTCCCACATTTTTCAACTAAAATATTTTTTACTAAAGTTTAATTAAATTTAAAAACTTTGAAGTGTGTTTTTGGATAGTTTTATTTAATTTAGTAATATTTTGGTGCAGTACTCACGTGTTAAAAGTGAAGTGTGTAATGTATGTGCAACTAATCACCAAACTGAATTATTTTCTTGTCAAAAACTAAATATTGAAGACAAGAGAACTTGTGAAATTTATTAAAGGCCATCTTCTGAATCGTCCAGGGAGAATTTGCTTTTTCTTCATCGGTTTGAGTTTCACATACAGTAAAAAATCTCAGATGCTACAGCACTGAAAATAAGTGTGATAAACCCATTTAACCAATTTAGCATAATAAAGACAAAAGCTATTTACACCAAATACAAATAGCAATAAATTTAGTAAACAGTAAACTTTTTGCGCCAAGTACAAATGATGTGAGATACTAAGGTGTAGTTATTTCCACCTCTTTCCACCTTATTTTAGTATTATTGAGATACTATTATAGTTTTTATGATTTGAATAAAATAAAATCAGTAAAATTACATTTTATTTAATCAAATAAAATCAGTGTTTGTTTACATTTTTCATTTTAAAGTTTTACAAATTTTGTTGCGTTTTTGTCATTTAGTAGTATTTTTATTTCAGTTTTAGTTTAACTAAATTTAAAGTTTATTTTAAATTAAAAAAAATTGTTACTTAAATGTTAACTGAAATAAAATGCAAAAAAACTTTTTTGTGCTAATTTTTTTTTTATACTTTACATTTTTATTTTATTTTATTTTCTGACAAGCTACCATAGATGTTTTTCTCTCTCTCTCTCTCTCTCTGTTTTTATTTATTTATTTTTTCAAATTGTCAATTTTTGGCAGATTGCATGGAAACCAATTAGGTTCAACATAAAACACAAAAGATGTCCCACATTTTTCAACTAAAATATTTTTTACTAAAGTTTAATTAAATTTAAAAACTTTGAAGTGTGTTTTTGGATAGTTTTATTTAATTTAGTAATATTTTGGTGCAGTACTTACGTGTTAAAAGTGAAGTGTGTAATGTATGTGCAACTAATCACCAAACTGAATTATTTTTCAGATAAACCACAGCATTGCTTGAGCCAGAGTTGCTTTGTCAGACTGGTCAGACGTTCTCATCAAACGAAAAGTAAAGATTAAAGTGTTTTAACATCAAACACATCACACACTTCACCTTTAACCAATTCCTCAGTACTTTTTTCATATTTATTAGAGGAAAGTCCTTGCGTGGCTCTCGAGGTCACTGTAGAATAACTTTTTCTGTCCTTGAAATGCAGTCGCTCATTTACTGCTTTTGTATGGAGATAAACGAGCGGCGTGACTCTGTTCCAGGGTCAGATACAGATGAAGGATGAGGACGGCCTGTGATGTGTAAATTAAGCTGTAAATGAAGGCTTGTTCACTTAAGATAAACATGTTTGTTGTGTATGGAAGGCCGATGGGGCCAAAAGTCACAGAATGTGTGAAATTTGACCATGTCAACACGCACTGTTCTTTAGTATGTGTAACACAGTTTTACCATGTTAAGATGATGAATTTGAACATGTTTCTCAACGTGCACACTTTCTTAATGTGTTTGAATGTGTAATGTGTTATAATA
The DNA here is from genome assembly GCF_001515645.1 of Sinocyclocheilus grahami. Classification (NCBI taxonomy): domain Eukaryota; kingdom Metazoa; phylum Chordata; class Actinopteri; order Cypriniformes; family Cyprinidae; genus Sinocyclocheilus; species Sinocyclocheilus grahami. Next base: position 1,360,162 of record NW_015505408.1, read on the forward strand.
TAATAATAATAAAGTAGATTTACCTTTACATTTACCCACATATTAATCCTTTCTTTAGTTCACTAAGGCATTACTTTATCTCCCATATCTACTGTTCTGGAGTAAATTAATTAATGTTACAATGTAAAAATAAGACTTTTCTGCCTGAGATTGAACGTTGAACTAAACGACTAAAAATAGAAATGACAAATAATGACATAAGACTGACATCACACACAATATGCATCATCCCTCATGAACAGTTATAACACCTGATGTTTGCATATACCAGTGTACCATTACATGTGTTTTTACCCTAATGCGGACAAACAGTGCGTGTTGACACTGTCAAATTTAACTTGTTCTGTTTAAAGACTTCTGGCCCCGTCTGCATGTCATAGTAGTGAGAAGTCTGCGGCCGCCCTGATGCTCCATGCATCTTTACGTGTGTCTGACACACATGTGCTCGTGTGCACGTTCATGCATGAAGCTTATTCAGCCAAAGAAGGGGGTGATTTGTCAAACTTGAAGGAAAAGGCATTAAATGTTGATACCATGCCAGAACATCATGCATACTTTGAAGTTTTTGTTGCATTTCTGTTTCAATGGGAAAATTGTTCTGTAGAAGAACGCTGGGAATGAAGAAGTTGCATAGAAGCTTTTAATAATATTAAAGACATTTGGAGGCATCGCTATTACAATTGCTTAAAGAGGTCATATGATGCGATTTCAATTTTTCCTTTCTGTTTGGAGTGTTACAAGCTCTTGGTGCATAAAGAAGATCTGTAAAGTTGCAAAGACTAAAGTCTCAAATCCAAAGAGATATTCTTTATAAAATTTAAGAGTCAGCCACGCCTACCTAAAACGGCTCGTTCTAACACGCCCCCACATGTCTACATCACTATGTGGGAAGATTTGCATAACGCCGCCCAAATGTTCACGCAAAGAAAGAAGGCGTAACTTTTATTATCTGCTTCATCATGCTGCTGATCCGTGCTGGTTGCTGAGGAAATACATCAACTTTGCGCTGTGGATCGCCGGATCGGCTTTCACCGTGGACAAAGCAGAGTCCAGCCCGGAGTCGTCACATGTCCTTCCGGACGCTCCTTCGTTGAAATCGCCAGCCGCGCCTCTGCTCACTCTAACCCTCCCAACCCGTTTAGTTGGCGGGGCATAGAGGAGAAACAATAATGTACAGTATGTGGAAAATAATGTGTTTTTTGAACCTTAAACCGCATAAACACATTTCATTACACCAAATACACAAAATAATGTTCTTTTTAGCAGCATCATATGACCCCTTTAATGTTTTTGATCTGTGATCACCTCTAACACTCAAGTAATAAACCTCTGGTGCTGCTTGTTCAATAATGGTTTTTACTTGATATATTTTTAGGGGATTTTAGGGTACTAAGTTGTATTTATGGAATAGTTATGATCCATTTATTACCTGTTAACCATTTTATGAGCATAGAAAATGACCTGAAAATGACATTTCCAACTTAATCATAAATCTTGAATGCTTTGGAGCACAGACTTAAGTTTGTTTGTTTGTTTTGTGAAATTAAAAAAGTAAAAATATGTGTGTGTGTGTGTGTATATATATATATATATTGATATATATGTTATATAAAAATGCACAAAAATGCTATTTTCAAACTTGATATGAAATGTATATTTTCCAAAACAAGTTCCGAATTTGAGGTTGATATAAAAAAAAATGAGCAAGATTTGTAAGATTTTTTTTGGGTGCAATACCAAATGTTTCCACTAGATAAAATTTGCTTCCCATTTGTTTCCTATGCAGTTATTTTTGACCTATACAGTACAAGTGTGACTATTTTTTTCAGCACTATTTAACCTTTTCGGATAATGTTCATGATTTTTGTGTTCTCGTAACAAGTGCCTAACCCTTTAAGTTTTGTGCCATTCCAATTTTTTAAAAAAACTTTAAAAAAGAATTGTTCTGTCAAAAATTACTGAACAGCACCAGAGGGTTAAAGTCAAGTGCATTCAGCATTGGAATAATTTATGTGTCCATTCATGCATTTAGCAGACACTAAAGAAAAGCAATTCATCAAAGAGCCAACAATATTTATAACTTATATAATTTTATTAAAATATAATAAAATATAAACAGCCTATATTTTTTATTAAATAACTAGATTATGAATCCTCAGTGCATGTGACTTGTTGGCATCATTTGCATGTGCAAACATTAAATATTCTTAGGAACATGTAAAAACCTGTTTGTTTTGCTCTTTCCATAGGCTGCTCTTGTTGTTTGTGAGGAGTCATTCCAGTCATGCATCGTGGTTTGTTTGCGTGTCAGTTTGAAGTGAATCTCCGGCAGTTAGACGGAGGGTTAGATTTAAAATGGAACAGACAGAGGAAAGATCGTCAGAAACTCCTTGATGCTTGACTCCTCTGATTTGTAGATGTACACGAGGATGTCAGTTTAGTTGGGGAAAAAAACTGGAAGTTTCCAACAATATTTATAACTTATATAATTTTATTAAAATATAATAAAATATAAACAGCCTATATTTTTTATTAAATAACTAGATTATGAATCCTCAGTGCATGTGACTTGTTGGCATCATTTGCATGTGCAAACATTAAATATTCTTAGGAACATGTAAAAACCTGTTTGTTTTGCTCTTTCCATAGGCTGCTCTTGTTGTTTGTGAGGAGTCATTCCAGTCATGCATCGTGGTTTGTTTGCGTGTCAGTTTGAAGTGAATCTCCGGCAGTTAGACGGAGGGTTAGATTTAAAATGGAACAGACAGAGGAAAGATCGTCAGAAACTCCTTGATGCTTGACTCCTCTGATTTATAGATGTACACGAGGATGTCAGTTTAGTTGGGAAAAAAAACTGGAAGTTTCAAAGTAGATTGTGTGCCTTTTTGCAAAGGTTAAAAAAGTTACTTTGTAACTTCTGTTTTGTTGGCTGTTCAGATGTGAGTTGTATGAAAGCCATCTCTGCCACAGAATAAAATAATGAAAAATGTAATTGCAACATTTTATCTCGCAAATAATTCAGGTTTTTTCTTGCAATTCTGACTTTTTCCCTTAAATCTGTGAGAAAAAAAGTCTGAATTGTATCTGCATTCTGACTTTTCTTGCAAACTCATTGGCTGAAAGAAAACTTAAAGGGGTCATATGATGCGATTTCAATTTTTCCTTTCTCTTTGGAGTGTTACAAGCTCTTGGTACATAAAGAAGATCTGTAAAGTTGCAAAGACTAAAGTCTCAAATCCAAAGAGATATTCTTTATAAAAGTTAAGAGTCAGCCACACCTACCTAAAACTGCTCGTTCTAACATGCCCCCACATATCTACCTCACTATGTGGAAATATTAGCATAATGCCGCCCAAATGTGCACGCAAAGAAAGAAGGTGTGGTTTCAGGAACTGCAGTTAGTGTTGAAGCAGCCATGTCATGGAGACGCTGTGTTTCAGTGCAAAAGCAAAAGCACTTTTCTTGGCCTTTTCCAAAAGGATGCAGTTTGGAATCATTGGTTAAGATGTATTTACAACAGAACAGCACAACCCAGATGTTCGAATTTG
>NW_015505408.1:1364170-1373765 GCF_001515645.1 Sinocyclocheilus grahami
TAGGGATGCACCGATACCACTTTTTCCAGTACTCGCCCGATACCGATACATTTATTTTTGGTACTTGCCGATACTGAGTACCGATACCGATACTTTTATTGCATTTGTAAATTTTTTAAATACTGGTTATAGAAACCAAAAAGGTATGCATAATGTTAGTTGGTTTACTTCATTTATCAAATAGACAGTCAAACCAAAATGTATTCAGACACCTTCAACATTTCTCCCATTATCATTGTTTTTGACATATCTGACCGAACTACAAACTTTCCAGTGATGTCTGTGAGAAAGACATATTCACTCGACAAGCTCGCGCGCTCAATCCACTCAGCGTGCTTTGTTTATCAGCTCGCACACATCAGCTCGCACACATCAGCTATACAGGCGTTAATACTGAATGTTTAACATTATATTCATTGCATACATATACTTCGTAGTAGACACCCTTAACTGCTGTCTGTTGTTCTGTTGTCGGTGTTTCTTTGTTTGAATATGGCGCTTATCACATGCTGTGTGGTATCGGCTTTTGGTATCGGGGCATTTTAACGAGTACGAGTACAGGAGCTCAGTATCGGGCCCGATACCGATACCAGTATCGGTATCGGTATCGGTGCATCCCTAATTAAAGCATGTCAACATATTCTGTTACACCAAATACACAATATAATGATCTTTAAAATAGCATCATATGACCCCTTTAAACCATTAAAAAAACATTTTTGTTGAGATAAACGTTACTGAAGTAAAGTAAAATATAAAAAACATACGTTTATTTGAAGAGTTTGGTTCCAAAACGCGATAAACTAAAATTCTCCTTCGATTATGAACGCAATATTGCGTAGCTTGTCAGTGATCTACGGCTCTGTGTATTAAATGCAGCTCCATCTGAAAGTACGTGATGGAGATTTACTACTAATCACAGAACCGACTTTACTGACGAGATGTGCATGACAATCACATGCGATTTATCGTGCAGCTCTAAAAAAATTTATAATTTTGACGGCATTGATGAACCTGTGGTGGTCTCTGCGGTGGGGAAGAAACGTAAGCTATTAATAAGATTAGTATTGAGCAAGTTCAGAGACTCATATGTGGATCAACTTACTTTGTTGTGTATTTACAACAGTTTCAATATGAACTTTTATATTGATTCAATGGATTTATTGCATTTTGGGGAAAAATTATCAGTTTTTATAATACATTTTTGAAAATCAAAATCTGGATTTGAATTTTTAATGTTATTATAACCCAAAGATGCTATGTGAAAGTTTGAAACAGAAAATAGTGGTTTTCATCTCGCCAATTTCTTGGTAAAGAAAACACATTTTTACTCAAATTAATCAAAATGGATTTATAGCATTTTGGAACCAAACTCTTCATTTTATTTCAGCTATTACCAAAGAAAATTCTCCGTTCAGTTTAACTTTACATACAAAAATAAGTAAAACTATATAAATTAAACAAAATAATAAAAATGAATGAAAGCTGTGACATGTAAAAAAAAAAAAAACTAAAACATAAAAAATTACTACTGTAATTAAATAATTCAAATTATTAAAACTTAAAACAATTAAAGTGAAAACAGAAAGAATACAATTCAAAAATAATTCAAAATATTACAAAAAACTGTAATTATATCAATAATGCTAAAATAACACAAAGACCAACAAGGATATTGATTCAGGAACATGTCTTGTTTGGTATCATGGCCTGTTCTTTTACCATGCTATTTAATGATTACCATATTCATATACTGTGGTATTTACACAGAGCCATCATATAACTTTCTGCTTCTTTTCTGTTAGTGAAGCTGTCTGCATGTGATGTCGTTTATTTGATGCTGTCTTTCCAAACTCACATGTGAACATGAGGCGTTTCAGAACTTGTTTTCAGCCTTAAAGGCACAACTTTGACAGTTAATTTCACACATGACTAATGAGAGATGATGGCATGTATGAAGATTGTTGTGTTGTGAGTTCTGCTCAGAGACATTTCTAAAAAATTGCCACTTAAATTACAATAATCAGAATAATTTTTCTCACCTCAAGACCAAAGTGCCAGGGTGGTAAATGACTTAAGTTGCCATAAAGGGGTTAAACAGGGAGTGCAGAAAAACATTCACCAAAGTTGATTTGATTTATGTATAACTAATTAAATACAATGTGGGTGATATTCCAATGAAAACCAAATTATTTTTTAGGGATGCAGTATCGGTATCGGGCCCGATACTGAGCTCCTGTACTCCTCGTTAAAATGCCCCGATACCAAACGATACCACACAGCATGTGATAAGCGCTATATTCAAACAAAGAAACACCGACAACAGAACAACAGACAGCAGAAAGGAGTTAAGGATGTCTACTACGAAGTATATGTATGCAATGAATATAACGTTAAACATTCAGTATTAACGCCTGTATAGCTGGTGTGCGCAAGCTGATAAACAAAGCACGCTGAGTGGATTGAACGCGGCGGTGCAGATGCGCGAGCTTAGAGGATAGCAAAATAAAGTAAACTGTGACAAATCATACCCAAAAACTCTTCATACAGTGGACTACCAGTAAAATTGATGCAAATTTGGATCCAAAAATTATTCAGGCCGAGTCTGGGAAAAAACACTGAAGTTGAGGTTTGCATGAAGCTGGGTGACAGCATGCCCAGGAGACTACAGGCTGTCATTGAGGCTAAGGGTCACCCGACTAAGTATTGATAGTTGTGTAAATACTGTCATACTAACAGCTGTTTTATTTTGGTTGATTGTAATCTATTACATACCTTTCTATCAAAGTTATCTAACATTATCAAGCTGAATTTGTTCTCACACAGTTTAACTCTGAGTTCTTGTCATATTTTATTAATATTTTCTAAACTATAGCGAATAAACTGTGATAATGTGAGAAATGTTGAAGGTGTCTGAATAAATTTCGGTTTGACTGTATCTATTTGATAAATGAAGTTAACCAACTAACATTATGCATACCCTTTTGGTTTCTATACACAATATTTAAAAAATTTACAAATGCAATAAAAGTATCGGTATCGGCAAATACCAAAAATAAATGTATCATTATCGGGCGAGTACTGGAAAAAGGGGTATCGGTGCATCCCTATTATTTATGTATATACACTAACATTTAAAAGTTTGATGTCAGTAAGATTTTTGTTGTTGTTGTTGAGGGTAAGGGTTAGGATCATAAATACAGTAAAATTGTGAAATAGTATTACACTGTAAAATAGCTGTTTTTATGCTATTTTCTATCAAAGTGAAAGTCTGTATTTTCAGCATCATTACTCCAGTCTTCAGTGTCACATGATCTTCAGAAATCAGTATAATATGCTGAATTGCTGCTGAACAAACATTTTTTATTATTATCAATGTTGAACATTTTTGTGGAAACTATGATACATTTTATTTTTCAGAATACATTTAATATTTCAGATACATTTTATTTTTCAGGATTCTTTGATAAATAGAAATATTTTGTAACATTATTAAAGTTTTTACTGTCCCTTTTGATCAATTTAATGCATCCTTGCTGAATAAAAGTTTTAATTTAAAAATGTTTTATTAATTAAAAAAAACGTTTTGAATAGTAGTGTGTATTTATATATCAGTGTAACTAAGTTCAGTATCCTGTTAGTCATGCAGATCATCATATGTTTCCTAAGAATGACCTGAAGATTATCGGCATTGTCTCAGACTTTTATGTACATGGAGTTTCAGCTTCACTTGAGACAAGCTTATTCATCGAAATGTCCTTCTCTTCTCACATATTTGTTTAGAGCTGTTTTAGTTTGTAAACGGTGCTTGATCTGTGCAGAGTTCTCTCCTGATTCAGACCAGACCATTTTTTTCACTGAAGAACAGTCTTAATGATGGATTTGTTTCTTTCAAACACACAGCTTTTGTCTTTACAAGCCGTTAATTGATAAACTGGAGTGGTGTGGATTATTGTGATGTTTTTATCAGCTGTTTGGACTCTCATTCTGACGGCACCCATTCACTGCAGAGCATCCATTGCTGAGACAGTGATGCAATGCTACATTTCTCCAAATCTGACGAAGAAACAAACTCATCTAACATCTTGGATGACCTGAGGGTGAGGACATTTTCAGCAGGTTTTCACTTTTAGGTGAACTATTCCTTTAAGTGCATCGCTTCATTAGATTAGCAATATTCTAATATCTATTAGAAGGATGTTTTGGATTTTGTCACAAGGTTTTGAAACGTTTTTTGGCCGAATGACGTGTTGAACCAACGTAGAACAGAGTAACTCCTGTTTTCATTTGTAATTCAGTCTTCCTTTCTTCCATTTATTTATTTATTTCTCAGGTTTCATGATTCAGGTCGACTGGTTCAGACTAACTTCTCTCTCACATTATTTTCACAGTATTTTCTTTCTAGCGCTGTAAAATCGACACCCAGAAGAGGTATTACGCTGCGAGTCTATGTCTTAAATGAACGTATGAATATAAACACACCAGGCTAATTTGGCGGTGTGATTTTCTTTTCAAACAAAGGTAATTAGCGGCGCTGTTGCCTCTGATTTAGTCCAAGGTCTGTAATTTATCATCTTCATGCATAATGAACAAACCACACAAGAAACTAGTGTTGAATTCAGATGAGCGCAAAGCAGACGCAGAGTTTGTGCCTGACGCCTGTGAAATCATTTCATGCACCAAATGAGTAAAAAATAGTTTGCGGCTTTAAAGATGATTGACGTTTCGGTACATTGAGGAAATTTCCCATCAGATTGTCGAGTGTCTTCAGGTTTCGATTGGCTGTAAGAGTGTTTTCACAAAACAAGATCTTGAGGACGAGTTTCCTGCTGTTGAACATGGGATGAGTATTAAGACTGACATGGATATCCTATAATGCTTTTGGCCTGTCATTTATCATTACTTGACATCGAATTTGCATTTAATTGCAGATTTGAAATGTGCAATCTAGTGATTGTTTCAGATGGTTTTACCATGTAGGTACTGCTATGGTAGTTGATGGTAGGCTGCAGTATAGGAAATGCTGATATGTTGTTGCACGACTGTGTCTCTCATGAAGTGTAGATGTTTTCTGGCTATCTAACAATCTTGTACACATGCTTTTGGGCGATCAAAGCATTTCTACTTGACGCTATCTGCAGTTTTGCCAATGGCGCTTTGTTCTGATCCTCTCGGTTTAACTTGAAACTACTGTCATGTACAAGAAAGACACTAAAGTACCATCATGAATTCAGATCAGTGATGCTTGAGAGATGAGACGTGACCCACAAAGTTTTTTTCTTTTCTTTTTTTAACAGCATAAATACATATGAAAGTAATCTGTTTTAATTCTTCCCAAATTTCTCCCTCTTCCCCCTCAAAATTAAACATTTTGGTTTAATGGTTCTCCATTTTGATGGTTAATTTACATTTTATTAATCAAAAAGCATGTCTAATTAATTGAAATCCTGAAATTATTAACAGCAATTTATAAAAAGTTTAGCAAAAACTAAAATTTTTAGGGCCTTTCTTTCTTTCTTTCTTTCTTTCTTTCTTTCTTTCTTTCTTTCTCTTACACAGAGACATTTTGATCAGATTTTTTTTTATGTTCATCCAATCTCATTTTGTAAATGACTTTTCTTTCTGATTTAAAGATGTTTTCTTTGGTGATTTATTCATTTGTGTTTCCTGTATTTCTCACATACAAAAATCTGGTTGCAAACGTCTCTTTTCTTTACTCAAATGTTGATCTGGGAAACTATCCAAAGTGAAAACTGCATCTCTACATTTTTACTTTAGTAAAACCATGGTTATTTTTTAAGGGATTTGTATTTGTATGCTTGCTTTCTTTTTTCTTTGTTTTGTTTTTATAACTGTACTGTCTTAATGGTTTGATGTTTTGTATTGTTTAATAATAATAATAAAACAAAAAGAAATCAGAAAAAAGATTTGCGCTCCGCTCTCCAAAGTAATGATCTGAATCAAATGACTCGCGATCCGAGCCCTGAAATCACGATTAAAAATGATGATTCGTGAATCATTATTCAGATAGAACTTCGAAACGCAGATCGCGAATCATCATTTTAAATCGTGATTTCAGGGCTCAGAACGAGAATCATTCAATTCGCGAAATGACTCACAAACTCGCTTCCAATTTCCGATCTAAATCAAAAGATTCACAATCCACACTCCAAAGTTTCACCCATCACTATATGTGCTTTTTAAAATCATTACAAGCGATGTCAGAATTCGAAAATCAATGGCTCTTTTGATCTGGTTTTTGCTAGTTAATCGCTTGAACTGAATAATCGAAGTCACGAGTCTGAATCAATCGGCGGTTCCAGCGTAAATGACTCACTCAATGTTTACAGGACACTGTCAGTACTACTATTGGCTTAGCTCACTAGTGTCATGACATTAACTAAAATAAGAAAAAAGTAAAAGTTTTGTTTTTATAACTGTACTGTCTTAATGGTTTGATGTTTTGTATTGTTTAATAATAATAATAAAACAAAAAGAAATCAGAAAAAAGATTTGCGCTCCGCGCTCCAAAGTAATGATCTGAATCAAATGACTCGCGATCCGAGCCCTGAAATCACGATTAAAAATGATGATTCGTGAATCATTATTCAGATTGAACTTCGAAACGCAGATCGCAAATCATCATTTTAAATCGTGATTTCAGGGCTCAGAACGAGAATCATTCAATTCGCGAAATGACTCACAAACTCGCTTCCAATTTCCGATCTAAGTGTAAGATTCACAATCCACGCTCCAAAGTTTCACCCATCACTATATGTGCTTTTTAAAATCATTACATGCGATGTCGGAATTCGAAAATGAATGGCTCTTTTGATCTGGTTTTTGCTAATTAATCGCTTGAACTGAATAATCGAAGTCACGAGTCTGTATCAATCGGCTGTTCCAGCGTAAATGACTCACTCAATTGATTCGGTTTGTCTGTTCCTCAGCTTTTCGCGTCTTCAGTCATGTTTACACGACACTGTCAGTACTACTATTGGCTTAGCTCACTAGTGTCATGACATTAACTAAAATAAGAAAAAAGTAAAGTAAAAGTATGATGTTTACAAATAAAAAAAAATTATATTCCAAAGATAACGTCCAACACAAATCTATGGACCTATTTAGGCGAGGTAACTGGTTTACTGCTAACAAGTGAATAATAAGATGAGCTGCACCTCAAAATACATGTTAGATGGATTTTAATAGTTTAATTTAATTAGTAATCAGTAGCATGTCTAATTAATTAAATTCATTAAAAAATAACTTAAAAAATAGGGCCCTATGAATTTTAATTTTTATTGTTTTTCTTCAGAAATTCAGGTTTTTTAATTTAAAAGATTGGTCAAATTTTAGTGCACAACACAGGTTTACACTTAAAATTAAAACCTTGAAGTCTGGAGTAATGATGCTGAAAATTCAGCTTTGTATCACAGGAATAAACTACATTTTACAATATATTCAAAAAGAAAATAATTATTTTTAAATGTAACGGTACTTTATAATATTTCTGTTTTTTGTTATTTTTTTCAATAAATAAAGCATGTTTTAAATAAAGCAGAAGAGAATACTTTTTAAAAACATTTAATAATCTTATGACCCCAAATTTTTTAACAATACTGTGTGTGTATATATATATATGTATGTATATAAAACTTTTGAGCCTACCTCTAAAACGTTTTCATATTTTGGTATTTCCACAGCATATTCTGTAAGTTCAATATCATCTGTTCAGTTTTATTTTTATACTGTAATACGTCCTTGTGCCTGAATGAATGATTTATAGATCTCAGCGAATGTTTAACCATTAAATCTGAGTGTACCGACGGGTCAAACTGAGGTTAAATGCCTTTTAAAGCATAAAGTTGGTGTTTTTGACAAGCTATTTGTGCAGTGAAGCGTGTGTTAATTGCAGTGAGTGATAAGCTCTGTGTCAGTGTGTGAATGTGTGCCGATCTTAATCAGAACCACCTGTTTCTGTGGACATTAATGAGCAGGACGCTGGAAATGTTCTTCGCTCACATGGAGACTGTGACTATAATGAGACCTGACCAGCTCACAGTGTGTAAACAGCTGCCCTGAAACCACTGCGGTGCTCTTGTCTGGTTGCGTAGCTCACTTGAAGAGGCTTATTGATTGTATAAAATAGCAGCTACAGCATTATGATTGCACTTCATCTGTGAAGTATTATTATTATAGAAGATTATTATCATACTACTTATTTTCCTCTACTGCAAACAACAAAAAATAAAATCTGCTTAAAATGTACTCACCCTCAGGCCATCCAAGATGTAGATGAGTTTGTTTCTTCATCAGATTTGGAGAAATGTAGCATTGCATCACTTGCTCAGCAATGGATGCTCTGCAGTGAATGGGTGCCGTCAGAATGAGAGTCCAAACAGCTGATGAAAAACATCACAATAATCCACACCACTCCAGTCCCATCAGTTTACATCTGGAGAAGACAAAAGCTGTGTGTTTGTAAGAAACAAATCAGTAAGTTTTTAACTTCAAACGGTTGCTAAGTTCATAATCCATAATAATGCTTCCTCCAGTGAAAAAGTGGTCTGGTCAGGAGAGAAATCTGTGCTGACCAAGCACTGTTTACAAGCCAAAACAGCTCTAAACAAGTATGTTGGTGTATTTTTATGTGAGAGACAACATGCTTTTTCACTGGATGAAGTGTTATTATGGATAATGGATATTTTAGATGGAAGCAACTGTTTGAAGTTAAAAACGTCTTAATGATGGATTTGTTTCTCACAAACACGCAGCTTTTGGCTTCTCCAGATGTTAACTGATGAACTGGAGTGGTGTGGATTATTTGTGGATTATTGTGATTATTTTATCAGCTGTTTGGACTCTCATTCTGACGGCACCCATTCACTGCAGAGCATCCATTGCTGAGACAGTGATGCAATGCTACATTTCTCCAAATCTGTTTCCATGATGAAACAAACATCTTAGATGGCCTTAGGGTGAGTACATTCCTTTATCCAATGAAAAATACAATAGTTCATTGTTTATTCATGTTAGTTCTCAGTGCATTAACTATTGTTAACAGATATGACTTCTGATTTAAAAAATGCATTGGTAAAGATTAACAATAAAATCATTCCTGCAAACTTTTTTTACAAGTAAATACTATTTCAGTCGTTCTACTTCAAAGCTTCACATTTAAATCAATGTGTTACTTGCCCTTTCTTTGTAACTGTAACACTTCAAATGAACGTTAAAGACTCATTTGTAAAATACGAACGAACATCCAAGTCGTGGGCTCGATTTCTAGGGAATGCATGAACTGATAAATTATACTTTGAATGCAACAGACAAAAGTGCATATATGCACTTATCCAAATGCAAGTGGAAAACTGTAACCAAGATTAATAAATACTGTGGAAGTAGTTCCTGTAAACTAATGGTCACATATGAAACTTTATTATAATGTATACCCAATATAGCATTTATGCATACAATTTTTAGTCAGAAGTACACTGGGCAGAAAGAAGTACACTAGTATTGCCTTCTAAGCTAGATATGTAGTCTTAGCTCATTAAAGGGGTCATATGATGTTGTTAAAAAGAACATTATTTTG